>NC_064811.1:28778692-28809474 GCF_023721935.1 Panthera uncia
TTTTTTTTTTTTTCTAAATTTACAATAGGACTAATTCTACGGTTTATTTTGAACAGGTAGTAGGCTTTCTCTTGCTTGGTCAGTAAATTGTTCTTAGTGTGTTACAAGATTCCTTTCTTCTAGCTTTGTCCTGTCACAAAGTCTGGAACATGAAAATGGCTGAATCAATGTGTTTTGTCTTTCTTAAATATCTACTAATATATTTCAATAAGCTAGATTCTGATTTTTTTTTTGTGGTGACTCTGTACATATTTTATGCTACTGTTTTCCTGAAGATATACCATAAATAAGTTGAATTTAAAAATCCCACATATAGGGTTATTCTTTCCTTCTTATATCTTGCTCTAGTCTTTTTTTTTAATTTTTTAAAGTCTATTTATTTTTGAGAGAGAGAGAGACACAGAGTGCGAGTGGAGGAGGGGCAGAGAGAGAGGAAGATATGGAACCTGAAGTAGGCTCCTGACTCTAAGCTGTCAGTACAGAGCCTGACGTGGGGTTCGAACCCATGGACCATGAGATCATAACCTGAGCCGAAGGTGGACACTTACCCACTGAGCCACCCAGGTGCCCCTATCTTGTTCTAGTTTGAAAACCATATCAAGACTATAAAAATTATCCACATGTAATCTATTTTCTCTATAGAACACTATTGAAGGCTCTTAACCTTTATAATGATGTTTTCTCCAGTAAGAGGCAAAAGTTAATTACTAATCTCAACTCTTGGCAAAGCTGTCAAATATTCATGGGAGATATTAGATTAAATATATGTTTTCAACTCAATATTACATAATCTAAATATCCAAAGACATTTTCTTTAAATAAATAGCTAAAATTATATATTTGACAAACTAGTCATCTTCCTTTTTATGTATATGTTTTAGTAAAAAAATCTGGTTATTCATAATTGCTTTCTAAAAAGATTGCCAAGTTTTATGGTGCACCTGGGTGGCTCAGTCGGTTGAGCGTCCAAGTTCACCTCGGGTCAAGGTCTTGCAGTTCATGAGTTCGAGCTCTGCATAGGGCTCTGTGCTAACAAACAGCTCGGAGCCTGCTTCAGATTCTGTGTGTGTCTCTCTCTCCCCCTCCCCTGTTTATGCTCTGCCTTTCTTTGTCTCTCAAAAGTAAATAAATATTTAAAAAAAATGTAAAAGATTGCCAAGATTTGAACTATTGCAGAATTACTTTATTTTTTTTGAACAGTGAGAAAACTACACAAAAGATATGAAATAATGGTTGTCATTGCACAACAGACAGTACAGGACTATGGCCCAAGAGAGAGTGAAACAAATGTTATAATCTCTGTGCTATTCCGTTCCTCTGCCTGGAGGCACATTATGGATTTCTGAACAGAGCTGAAAATCCCAAGCACGGCACAGCAGTTGCATTGGGTGCAAGAGATGAAACTGATTTCAGACTTGATAGACTAAAAGTCTGAGAAATACAAAAGTTGCAAGCCAGAAACCCAGAGAGGAAGGAACTATGCAATCAATCAATCAATATCAATGAAATAATAATAACAATATTAATAACTCTAGAAATTTGCTTAAGGCTGCCTTTGAATCTTTGTAGAGTATAATGATGTGTGTACATATAAATAAAAATTGCTAAAACTGAGAAAAACATAAGTGGGGAGCCGTGAGCTAACTGAGCCCAAGAATTCACAAATAGTTGATAATTTTGCAAGTTACCATAAGCCAGAGTGTGCATCAGGGTATTCATTAGAGACAAAATAAGTGTCAAATACTAATATAGGAGCTCAACTATCTAGAGTAAAAACTACTCTAGAACTTCCCCAGTAATGCTTTTTAAGACAAGACTTAAATCTAGCAAACTTAACTGGCAGCTAATTTTATTGCTTACCAGGTAAAAGACAGATACTCTTTAAAGAAAGATATCAAAATCAAAATACTTAACAGTGTCAAATACACAATGCCTATCATCAAGTAAAAAGGTAATAAGTATGCAAAGAAGCAGGAAAATGTGATCTGTAATAAGAATAAAAATAAGTCAATAAAACCGGACCTAGGTGCACCTGGCTGGTTTAGTCAGTAGAGCATGTGACTCTTGATCCCGGGGTTGTAAATTTGAGCCCCATGGTGGGTTTAGAGATGACTTTCAAAAAATAAAATATTAAAAAAAAAATAGAACTAGACTTAGACATTATATAGTTAATGGAATTAGAAGACACAAAAATTAAAACTGTTTTTATTACTATGAACAATTCTTTATAGGAAGACATGAACAGTGATAAGAGAAATGCAAAATATAGAAGAGAACCAAAAGGAATTTCTGGTAATGAAAACTGTAATATCTGAAATCAAAACAATAACAACCACATGTAGGTTAGACATTGTGGAGTAAAAGATTACTAAACATGGCACTGATAGTAAAATTATGAACAGAAGAAAAACAGACACATAGAAAGAAAACATAGCTTCAGTGATCCATTGGACAATGAAAGTAATCTCTGTAGCACGAATCTAAAATCTGTTACAATTTCAAATCATGTTGTGTTAACAGACACTTTGTTCCTTCCTTTAATAGGAAACCTTAATTTTTCATCATAACAATAAAATAAATATACTGTATAGACTGAGTCATAATAAAAGTATTGGTTAACTAATGGCTAGGGAATAAATATTTTCAAAGAGAGGTGAGAATTAATTTTATCAAATGACTTTCAGATATTATTATATGATTTGGTTTATTGTCCATTGGTAATTGAAAACATCCTTAATAATTTCATTATTTCCTCCCTAAGATAGTTAATCTGGTTTTGGTTAATTATCTTTTATTTTATTTTTGCTGGTGTTGTTTTCATTTAATTTTAGAAAGAGAGAGAACATGAGCAGGAGAGGCATAGAAAGGGGGACAGAGGATCTGAAGGGGACTCTGTGCTGACAGCAGAGAGCCTGATGCAGGACTCAGAGTCAAGAACCGGGAGATCATGACTTAAGCCGAAGTCAGATACTTAACCAAATGAGTCACCTGGGCATCCCAGTAAATTATTTTTTAAACTAAAAGTTTAAGAATGCATCAAAGGGATATTTGCTAGAGAATTTTAGAAGAGATGGGCACAAGCAAATACCTCCCAACAATTAGCACATATAATAAAAAAAATGTAGAGTGGGAGTTATTAAATAATTAAGAAAATGCTAATAAACAATTGACAATAATCTAAGATGAATCTGAAAACACACAACATACTACTTTTTTTTAAATTTTTTTTAACGTTTATTTTTAAGACAGAGAGAGACAGAGCATGAACAGGGGAGGGGCAGAGAGAGAGGGAGACACAGAATCTGAAACAGGCTTCCAGGCTCTGAGCTGTCAGCACAGAGCCCGACGCGGGGCTCGAACTCACAGACGGTGAGATCATGACCTGAGCCGAAGTCGGACGCTTAACCGACCAAGCCACCCAGGCGCCCCACAACATACTACTTTTAACTAATTTTGGTGTACTTACTTTTAAAGTTTGACCATGCAATCCAGCCCGTATTTTTATGGCTTCTTCCATTAATTTTTAGAATGACAGCTAAGCTAAAATAACTTTCAATTTACTGCTAGTTTTTAACAGACTAAAAGTTAAAGGTACTTGTTATGCAGAGAAATAATTAAAACCTATGATTTACTTAAATGGACTAAAAGAGACTTCTCAGAGCAAAATGATGTTATACATAATTACGTAAACGAAATTAAATAACACATAACCCCTGAATTTGCAGCAAACTCAAATTACCACAAAGAGAACTATGAATTTCAATTTATGCTATCTTTAAAATCTCCTAGGTAAAGTTTACAGGCTAAATAAGCAGCTAATGTGATTAAATGTACCAGAATGTTTGGTAATGAGGCCAGAGATCAAAACTAATCATACGAATTATGAACAGGAAAGAAAGTGGAAAGCAATGATGATATTGAATATATAAAGAATTAAAACTAAAATTACATGAACTGTGGTTTCAAGAAAAATAAGATGAGAAGAAGAAATACATATGTAGTCTAACCCCAGCCACTGACACACTTAATTTGTACTTACTTATATTCATTCAGCTAACACTTATGTTATTGTACACTTACTGTGTGTGCTTAAAAGAATCAGGACACTTAATGAGCTATAGACAGAAGCTTGAACCTGAACTCCAAAAAACTCAGGTGAATGGTTTTGTAACTCAGCTCATTTTTTCCTAAGAACAGATCTGTAAAAATTGTGTTAGGTTTCCCACTATGTGTTCCCCAAGCTAAGCCTTTTGTGAATTACTCCAAGGCTGTCTCAAGTCTTCAAGCACCTTGTAAGCAAATGTCACATTCTCCCTCATTAGTCAGGGTATTTTTCCTATGTTTCCTTCTGCTTTTTCATCTTACCTGAGTTTCTTGGTAACTTTTATATCAATAGCTTGCAACTAATTTATTTTTTAATGATTCATTAAAATTGTATCATTATTGAGGAAGTAATGGTATTTGCTTGCACTCCATGAATGTTGTATGCAGTATGATCACATTTTATAAACAACAAGGCTGTCTATAATTTTCATCTGAGGACATAATTGGAAAGAGGAACTTACTGAAGAGACAAAGTTTATTTGCCAATCCAACACATTTGATTTAATATGGGATGTTGTTGCCAAATAATATTAGGGAAAGGAATGTCTGCCACTGGAAAGATGGTAATACTAATATTTACTCTGAAAATATACTGTCCTATTTTCCACACACATAATTAAAAATTTTTAAGTTTATTTATTTTGAGAGAGAAAGAGAACACGAGGGGGGCAGGGGGAGAGAGAGAGGGAGACTGAGAATCCCAAGCAGGCTCCACACTGTCTGCACAAAGCCTGATGTGGGGCTCAAGCTCATGAAATGTGAGATCGGGACCTGAGCGGAGATCAAGAGTCCAACACTTAACTGACTGAGCCACCCAGGTGATCCACACATAACAGAACAATGTATGAACTTCCCTTCCTTGATTTTTGATTCAGATATGACAAAATCTATCTTGGTTTTACCAAGAATTATAACTGTTGAGTAGTAGGAAATGTGACTTCTCAACTTAAAAACATAGTGCTAGCAGGGCGCCTGAGTGGCTCAGTCGGTTCAGCGTCTGACTTCCACTCAGGTCATGATCTCATGGTTCATGAGTTCCAGCCCCGCTAAGTGCTCTGTGCTGACAGCTCAGAGCCTGGAGCCTGCTTCGGATTCTATGTTTCCCTCTCATTCTTCCCCTCCCCTGCTTGCGCTCTATCTCTTTCTCCCTCTCTCAAAAATAAGTAAACATTAAAAAAAAAATAAAAAAAAACATAGTGCTAGCTCATTTCCTGACCATTCTATACTCTCTTCCCACCCCTCCAAGATGGGTAATTAACCCTACTGATCCATATCTTTTCTGAAGTTTGGCATTGTCAATTTCTAATTGCCTCTAATAGAAGGTGTATAAAATTAAAAAAAAAAAAGAAAAAAACTTTGATGTGCATGTCTTTTATTACTAATGAGGTTTAGCCTGTTTTTAAAAATTTTTTTAATGTTTATTTTATTATTGAGAGACGGAGAGCGAGCAGGGGAGGGTCAGAGAGAGAGGGAGACATAGAATCCAAAGCAGGCTCCAGGCTCCGAGCTGTCAGCACAGAGCCCGATGCGGGCCTCAAACCCACCAACTGCGAGATCATGACCCCAGCCAAAGTCAGAAGCTTAACGGACTGAGCCACCCAGGCGCCCCGATTTAGCCTTTTTCAAATCCTTTTTGGCAACTGGTGTTTCTTTTTCTGTTAGCTAACTGTTCACAACTTTTGTCTGTTTTTCATTTGTATTATCTATCTTTTGTATTATTGATTGTTAGGATTTTATAATTCATGTTATCAATTACTGGCATATCCTACCAGTTTAAATGCATAAAATATAAACATCAAATAAAAAATGAAGTATGAGAGGCATATGTAATTTGTGTACATATACGTTGTGTGTGTAATAGTGTGGACGTTCGATGGGCCGTTCTATTTGCATCACTGTGCAAAGTCTTTCTATGCTACCATTAGTACTGATCTTAAACATCTAAAATTCTTTAGGTAAATATGAATGTTCTTATACTTACAATTGCTCTTTTTAATTTTTGTTTTAAGTTTACTAATTTTGAGAGAAAGAGAGAGCATGAGTGGAGGAGGGGAGATAGAATCCCAAGTAGGCTCAGGCTCTACCCCATGCTGGGCTGGAGCTCTGGACCCTGAGATCATGACCTAAGCCGAGATCAAGAGTCAGACACTTAACTGACTGAGCCATCCAGGCACCCCATAATGAGTCTTAATTTAAATTTTCCCTCTATTTAAAATTCTTTGCTGCTAGTAGTAAAATATTTGCTAACTATTGTTGTGATTGACATAATGCTTCAGAATTAAAGAGACTTTAATATTACAGTAGACCACCACTTTCTTATGTTTTTATCAACTTCCATTTGTAAACAATGTTGCTTTCATTTCTGTAAGAGATCAAATAGGTTTGCTGGATAATGTCCTAGCATACATAACACACATCAACTTTGCATGGGTTGCCAAAGAACATTTTCCTACATTTCAGAAAAGGTGGCTCCGGCATATTCATATTTTTTTTTCTTATCTGGCTAATATAATGTGAATTGTTCACCTTTCAAGATGTTTTATGAGTCTATAAGCCTTTGACCTTTTTATTACATTTTTATTATTACACCATCCCACACAATTATATTTCCATTGTCCTCCTGTGGATGATCTTCCTCACTCTGGTCATAAATCTTGCCCTGTTGAATTCTTCCCGTTACTGCTAACCTAGCACTGGAACTGATTCACAGATACTCATTTTCTTCTGAACGCTTATCAATACTTTCAGATTCTGAGTCCTTTAATGAATTAAGATTTCCTTAGAATTCGATTTCTTTTGGTGTCAAAATGATGATCAATTTTCTGGTTCATTTTCCCCTACAATTTCTGAACTTAAAGATTGTAATATTTCTCTTTCTGATATTTTAATCAAAGGCTGAAATGATTTCATTTTAGAGTAATCTATATCGGATGTTGAAAAAGTGTAACGTACAATTTTCTATGAAGAAAGATTATTTTTGCATTTGAACAATTCCGTCTCTTGCTTTACTTCACACACTTAATACCTTTTACCTTGTTGCAATCGCTAGTCCGTTTTTTCTTCCCTCGATATACGTTGCCTACAGAAATGCTGGAATTTTGTTTTGCTTTGTTTTTCTTTCTTAGTTCCTTAGTTTTGCTATAATTCCTATTGTTGCATTAGGGAAAAACATTTTGGAATATTCAATTTAGATTTTGCAAGCTGTACTGTCTTTATTTTTGTGGAAACGGTTTATATACTATCCAGGGAAAAAAAAGAAACGTCAATTTCTCTAGCCGCCATAGTCTTCAATTTCCAGGGGTCATCTTACATATTCGTGGTTTCATAATTCTAGTTAAAAATCAGTGTAAAACTATTTAATGGCTCTATGTTTCAGAATCTTTGAAAGTCTGGACCCAACCCACCTCTCCAAAGTTAGCACACCAAATGTTTTCTTACACACTAGCCTCTTCTCCAAAAATCAACTCATATCATTGTCTCAACCTGAAATTGAACTCCCTCCAACTTTTGGCCTCAGGAAATTTGCTAACAGATTTGATTTTTATATACATTTTCTAAAGGAGATAGTTCCTTAACACCCTAGAATTGTTGATTTGTGCTCTGAGATTCCATCACGGTTGTTTTATCTTGCGATAAAGACTATAGTATGATCAATAAATTTCACTGTAACTGACAATTTACCTGACTACCATCCCACAAGATTTCAAGTTATCTGCAAATGTAGACTGTTGTCTGTTTTTCATAGGATACCTTACCTCTAGTTAGAACTTAATGGTGAGTATTCTTTAGAAGCCGAAGCAAATCGGTATACATTTATAATTCCCGAGTAAACTCAACACTTTGGGCAAACAGAAAATTCCTGATAAACTCTGAAATGACCTAGTTTATGATCAAACACTTTAATTTGGAAATGATACCAACTTGCTTATAATATTTGAACTAGAATGTTTTACTTGTCAGATTTAGTTCTGCAGTCCTATATTTATTTGAGCTGTTCTTAAGAGCAATAGGTATTTGTCATTCAGTTAAATGAATACATTTTTATTATTAACTCAGTGCCCCTGCTGAATCTTTTCTTCCTACTTAAAGATCTTGCCAGTTATCTCATATAGTCCTGCACTTTTTTCTGTTCTCTTTCTGATGGTGTAGAGTCATAAGTGTGAAATGCACGTATATACCATGCACTAATCCTAATCTAATTCTTTCTTTACTTGATTAAAAGGAAGGAAACCTTCTAGTTCTACCAGGCAAGGAGCAAATATTGTTATCTCCACTGTTAATTCTTTTCTTAATATTTTTAGGACTACGTGAGTTGACAGTTGAGTGGAAAAGGGCTGACTGATTATTAAATATAGAATGTAAACCTGTTATTCAGTTCTCTGGTTGTATTTCCCCATGACATACAAGACAATTGAGAAATATATTTGACTTAGAAGGGCATTTTCAAAGAAGTATGAGGAAGATTTAGCAAGGTAAAATTTGGTGAAGGTCAAATTCTACACAATGTTCTGCAAATGTATCCCAATTTGTTTTGATGAATTGCACTTGACAATTAATTAGGACCTTATGAATAAACATTGAAAGGTAGATTTCATTAAAGAAAACATGGTTCAGCCCTAAAAGCTCTATGCTTTTAGAATAATAACACAGATTGCAACAGTTTCCAGACACTTAACTCACAAAACATTTCACATTCTATTTAAATTTCCCTAAGATAGCGGATATGTCAAGTTTTAACTGAAGGATATATTCCTTCAATGCAGCTTCTCAGTGTTCTTTGTTTATCTACCTCCCATAGTATTTTCCTTTATTCTCCCTCCACATATCTACTCCCATACTTGTCTTCAATTCACTATCACCTGTAACTTATACCATCTCTCAAGTTTTAACTTTAAGAACCACACCAGTAGGTGACTACCTCCTATACACTTGTATTCTAGGATACCTCAATCCAATATATTTTAAATCTTTTCAAGAGTCCCAATTCATTAACCATACTACTTTTATAAAACCAAATAACAACAACAAAAGCCATGATGACTTCTCTCACTTAAAATCTGTACCTGTACAAATTGCAAACTAGTACTGAGGAGCAAGGAGTTAAAAGTTGGCCTGTGATTGTTCTGCTTCCTTGGGAAGGGAGGGAAACTCCTTTGAGCAACAAAAGAAAAGAGAGCATGGATCTAGGCTAGTGTCCTTGTCAACTGCAGTTTTGGGTAAATACACTAATGATATTTATTAGAAGGAAGACCATAATTATAGGATGATCCCTGCCTAGAGGGTATCTTTTACTAAAAATGTTTGAAATTTCTAAGACATGGCTCACTGGATAAAGTCATGTAAGCTATGCAATTTCCTGCAATATAAAATATATTTCATAATCTAAGTATGTTTCATAAACTAAAATTCTGCCTGTTGTGTGAGGCGATCTGCAGACATAATTGGAGACTTCATTTATTATTCTGAGCTAGATAGTACGTGTCTAATATGAGAAGACAGGATCTAGGGAGCTGTTTTCAACATCCCAGATCTCTCTCTAATTCTTCTGATCGTTTTAAATGAATAACTACTTGAAATTATTAGCAAATCCTTATCTCTGTTTCATGTGATTCTGGTGATGTGAATTCTTTGATTTAGCTACACACTCAATGTTTAGCCGGAATCTTCCTTCACTTTAATTGGTATGTTTACACTCTTAATTTCCAATACAACTATTCTGCACCTTCTCTTTCATCTTTCAACTTCTAACTCAAGAAGGAAAGCTGAAGGTTTTAGCTCACACTTGATGAAGAATAGGGATACAGTCAAGTGGGAGTTCCATAACCCTCCATATTCAAATTTACCAAACCAAATGCAACCGAAATTACATCCTCTCCTTTCCTCCTCTTAAAATGAATAATGCATTTCTGAACTTGTCTAAGGCTAACTCCTCTATGTGTTCCAGATTCAATATATTCTAGTCACTTAAACATTTTGATCCAGGAGCACGTGGGTGGTTGTTGAGCGTCTGGCTCCTGATTTTGGCTCAGGTCATGATCTCACAGTTTGTGAGTTTGAACCCTGGGTCAAGCTCTGTGCTGACAGCATGGAGTCTGCTTGGGATTCTCTCTCTCTCCCCCTCTGCCCATCCCCACTCATGTGCACCCTCTCTCTCTTTCTCTCAAAAAAAAAGAACTTAAAGAACAATAATTTTGGTCCAACAATTACTGCCTCTCAACTACATTATCAAATTAATTCTGTGCATGGTCATTTTCAACAGTTAACAATATAATCTCTTTTTTTCCCAATGTGTTCTTACATTTACCGGATGATTTCTCTTTAGCTACTCCTAAATCAGGTCTCTGCTCCTGTTCCAGACTACTCACTGAAAGAGTAGTCCCAACCAACTTCCTCTAATCCCCCACCTCCATGTCTCCCCTTAATCCTGAGCAATCCACCCTCTTACCACACTGCTCCACATGCATCACTGAAATCCAGGTGGCAAACTCTCCTCTGTTCTCATCGTGCTTGACCATTTAATAGCCTCTCATACAGGTGATCTTTCAATGACTCTTGGAAAAACTTGTTTCCTTTTGTTTTTATGACAATACAATGCGTCTTCTTCTGTCCCTTCTCTGTTTCTTCTACTGAAAAATTATTCAGCCTGATCTTAAAATTTGGAGTACCCCAACGCTTCTGCTTGTGCCCTCTTCTTTTCTACATTTCTTTTTCAGGTCCTTTCATTTTGTGTAGTCAATAAAATTAACATCATACACATAAGATGATTTTATGCCTAAGCTCTACACTTGTATTTGTACACCTGTCCAATATCAAATTATTGTAGTTGACTTCCACTGAGTTCCTTTTCCTTCCCATTAATCCTTACTAGAATTCACTCAATTGCTCAAACTGACATCATGAATTCCTTACTTTCTTTCACCAAGGCCTTCACTCTTCTAGTTCTCTCTTCTTTGAAAGCTCCCCACCCCAACCCCTGACTTAGATTGGCTAGAGATGCCTGCTCATTTTTCTTTTCTCAGTTCATGTGTTAACTCTGTTGAGCGCTTTTTACTGATAACCTCTATCTACCCTAAGCCTCCTTTCTTGTTATAATTTCTTAAATTACTTATTTTGCTTTCTTAAGAGAATTATCATTGTTAAAATTATATTGTGTCTATTAACATGTTTATTTCTGTCTCCTTACTAGAACATGAGAAGCATCAGAGAAGGTATCTTGTCTGTTTTGTTCAGGGATATTATCTAGCATATATCCATCATATAAATATCATTTTGAAATGAATTGATATATTGTCAGAAAATCTAAGTCTGATTCACAGCTCCACCAATCAGTAGGTTTGTGACTTTCTACATGTTACTGAACCATTGTGAACTTGCTTCCTCATATGTCAAAATAGAGATATTAATACATACAACTTTGCAGCATATTTCAGAACACAGAATATAATCCCAAGCACAATGTCTTGTATTTATGAAAAATGTGCATATTTTCATCTCCTTCCCATTCCCCTTAGGCAAAATGTGCATAAGATAGAATAGCTAGTTGAAATATGGATATAGCTAATCTATACTATTAGCTTACCTTTAGAGATCATACAATATGTAAGACACTGTTCTAAGTGCTTTCCACACATTAACACATATATTCTTCATAGTAATGCTATAATATGCATCCTATTATTATCCTCATTTTAAAAATTAGAGGAATTTGTGAGGTTTGGCTATTATTGAAATTAATTGTGATACTAAGTGATGAGAGTGGGTTTCCATGTGAGCAGTCTGTCTCAACAGAAAGTGCTCTTACCTATCATGATAGATTACTTCTCTCTAGAAACAGAAAGATATTTATGCATCTCCATGCTCAATGTGTGTGTGTGTGTGTATGTGTGTGTATGTGTATGCTTGTAAGAAAAAAAAGAAAAAAGAAAAAGTGAAATTGAAGAGAAATAAGCAAGATAAAATGAATAAGACTGAAAATCATCGGATACGTAACACAGTTTAGATTTTTCTTTCTCTCCTGTAACTTTGCTTAAGAAATGGTCTTTGTTTGAGGGTCACTCTTATTTGAAAAGGACAGAAGACAAGTAGTAAAAACAATAAAATTTCCAGTACTGTGATCAGGAGTCACCTAACCAGGCCTTCATGTTAGATGCTGTATTCTCATTTAAATATTCATGTCATAAAACTATACTTCTTCATTTTATTACATGAGGTGAAATTAAGTGGTGCCAAAACTTAGTCACAACATCCAATTATGCGAAGCATTCTTTTTTTTTTTAAGTTTTATTAAACTGCTTTAGATTGTGCTTTTTGGTGCCAACTAAAGGCTTTTGAAAACACCAAATTATTTTTTTCCTTTTGAAACAAAATAATACCTAAATTGCCTAAGCAGTTTTATAGACATAACTAAATGTGCAAAGGCCTTCCTGGGGTTGTAACTGTGGGATTCCCATTATAGTCAGCGGGGATCATTGACTTTAACAGGAATCGTGTGGTGAGAGCCTCATGCAACACTTCACAAAATTTGAATTAGGGCTTTTTGATTAAAAAAAATAAAAAAAGAGTCATATTGTACTTTCAAAAATATACTGGGATTCTTTGTACTTTTTATGCATTGATTTTCTAGATGTATACCATTTTTAGACCATTTTTAGATGATGTAAAATATAAAGCAACTGATTTTGCTCTTTTTTTCATAAATGTATGTCTTTATATGCAATGAGTATAACATTGTAGTAAGATCAATTCCTATTGAAGCTGATTAGATATCTTGTCAAAACCAAACACGACAAAATACAATAACATACCTTCCTCCGTGAAAGTCATTCAATAACATAAAATAAAGAAAAAAATGTAATATAACTGTTTAATGAAACTGAGAAGCACTTACAATATATAAATGATGAGATTATGGCAAATCAGAACATATATATAGATTATTCTAAAACACACACACACACACACACACACACACACACACATAAACACACACACACACACACACATCTCACCAGCATTGTAAAATGCTTCAGAACTAATTGACTTATCACTGAGTGATCCACCTGATATAGTAGCAAACATTTATGTAATTGTCTTAACTCCCAAAGCAATTTTGTGAGTAATTTTGTGCATCCCTGTTGCAGTGGAAGAAATGGAAAAAGTTCCATAACTAGTTTAATGCGACACAGTGTGTTCACTTGTGTTTCCCAGAAACATTCTAAGATGAAGACTCCTATGCCAGGGTTTATAAGAAAACAGTTAAAGGGAGAATCAGAATCTGTACAGAAGAAACAGAACAAGGGAGGGAAAATGCCCAGTGCAGGTGAGATTTTATGCAAAGTCCCTCAAAGGAAAGTTTCAGCCTGATTCCTCTCTTCCTTCTAGTCATTCCTTTGGGGAATGTGGGGATATGAATACCCAGAATGCCGGGGTCTTTTTGGATATGAGAAAAGAAAGGCTCACGTTGCTTAAGAGTTGCAATCTCCCCTTTAAAACCAGAAAGCCTACTGAAGTTTGTGTTGCGGGGAGAGAAAAAGACAGATAATGGTAAGGGATCGAAGCAGATACAACCAGAATACTAACAATGTCAGCTAAGAAGAGCCAATAAGCAGCAAAACCAAGTTTTTAACCCAGGCATTCCATTCCCAGAGCCCAAATTCTAACAAGAAGAAGAAAAGAGAAGAAGAAGAAGAAGAAGAAGAAGAAGAAGAAGAAGAAGAAGAGGAGGAGGAAGAAGAGGAAGAAGGGAAGAAGAAGGGGAAGAAGAAGAAGAAGAAGAAGAAGAAGAAGAAGAAAGAAGAAAAGAGAACAAGGAAAGGAAAGGAAAGGAAAGGAAAAGAGAAGAAGAGAAGAGAAGAGAAGAGAAGAAAAGAAAAGAAAAGAAAAGAAAAGAAAAGAAAAGAAAAAACTACTTAACTACCCTTACTTTAATAACAGACAGGGTTTGTGTGGAGGCAACAGAAAATTCTGTGTCACTTCTTCCACAATTCAAAATGGCTAGGGAGACTGTCATGATTAGCAAACATGCCAGTGTTTCACCTTTGCAACAATCCATAGTATTTTATACAAATGTATTTCTGGATACTGGCAGAGGGATACAAACTTCTTTATGATGTTGCCTTTGGTTATTCATGTGCTAATAATACATTTTAAAATTACTAAATTCCCCACAAATAAGTCTTTATATCCAGTAGAGCTTCTTACTCCCCTTTGTTCTCAAAAACATTAGCTATTCTAGTTTTTTGGGAATTGTATATAAAATTTACTTTTTAAGTTTATTTATTTATTTTGAGAGAAAGAGAGTGTGTGGGAGAGCAGCATGAGCAAGGGAGGGGCAGAGAGAGAGAGAGAGAGAGAGAAAGAGAATCTCAAGGCTTATAGCACAGAGCCTGATGTGGGGCTCAATCTCATAAACCAGGATATCACGACCTGAACCAAAGTCAAGAATTGGACACTTAACCAACTGACCATCTTGATGTCCCATGAATTGTATATAAAATTTAGAGTCAACTTCTTTCCAAGTCTATACATATACCAATAAAAGTATACATAAATATGTTATTGGAATAACTTTGATTCCAGGAATCTGTTTTGTAATAATGAAAATAATAATTATACTTAATCTCCCAAATGGAAGCGTATTGTATTGCTACATTTATTTAGTTCATTTTCCTGTATATTTTCTCTGGACTATATTCTCAATAATTATTATTTTTTTGTATCTGTATCTCTTTTGCTATTACAGCCATCCTTTGAATTCTAATCTAATCACTATATTTTACAAAATTAGACATCCATTTTCTCTGCAAAATTTCTCTATCTTGCTTTTAACTCTTTGAGCATAGTGAAAAGTTATAGTGAAGCTTGTTTGAAGAATTCCAATAACTGGACCCCAGTTCTTCTGTTTTTGTGGTCTGTTTCTTCCCTTGTGTTTTTTTCATGCTATTTTATCTTCTTATATGCCTGGAAATTTTTACAGTATGCCAGATAATGGGATTGCGCAATTCTTCGTAATAAATAATTTCATGTCTAGGATAAATTTCTCGTCTATCAGGAAGAAGTCTATGTGTGTTTATGTATTTACCTTACCCCTAGGCTGAAGCACTTCTGAGTCCCAACCAAAAGTACTAGGTTTCACTGAGTTTCTCTGTAAATGCTTACCTCTCTGGGCCTTTGTCCCTGGAAACTTGGCCAGCATCCTTCAATATAGTCTTATTTCTTGCATGCCTTCAAATGAAATATTGGTGTTTATCCATTTTGTGTAGTAACATTTAGTGGAAAAATTTGAATAAAATGAAACCAGAAGATGCAGTATTTTGAATTTTTGAGAAAAATAGTGGTGTTAGACCAACTAGCTATCTATTGACAAAGAAAACATAATAATAAAAAGATGTTATCTCACTCTTGCCTTCAACATATATTTCGAGTGAAGCATAGATTTAAATGAAATTCTAAAAATTAACCTAAATGTTTTAGAAAAATACAAGAGTAATACAAAGCTGAAATTAAAAAAAAATCAAGTATTTGTAAATATCACTAGATATAAATTAGAATCTTTCCTATGATTAAAATATCACAAACCAATTTAAGTTAAAAAGTACTGGAGAAAATATTTGCAAGACATATTAAGAAATACATTAGCAACACCCAAGAGGTCTCCCATTTTGCTCTATTCAATCACTACTCATTCCTTTGTCTCCAAAGGAACTGTGATTCCAACTTACATTACCATAGATTACTTTTGCATGCTTTTGATATTTACATACATAGACTCACACAATATATGTTCTTTTTTTATCTAGCTTCTTTGGTTCAACATGTGAAGTTCATTCAGGTTGTATATACCTGCCATTTAATGATTATTATCATTTCTACCTGGAGGGATATTTGGTTGAATGCTCTAATAAAACTTGTGGTATTTAGCTGATAAATATAAAATAGCTGATATCATAATGAAGTCAACCATTATAAAAATCCCCGAGTTTAGAGTTTTCAGAGTAGAAAAAACATGTGAAATGTTTTCTTCCTTGCAAAGCATATTTTTAACAAATTAGTTTTCAAACATAATATTGAGAATTCCACCTCTCTCTATGATAGAATAAACTGGAAAAGAATTATCATTTCACCTTAAAGAAGTGACAAGCTAGACAAAACATAAAAAAGCAACAGTTTTCAGCAACTGGACAATCAGTAATACAGGACATTAAATCCGAAGAGAAGGGAAACAAATGAGATGAGCCATGTAATTGGCTAAGCTAACTGCCTGCCGTTTCCAGGCTGTAGTGCAGGGAGAAGGTACACTAAAAATGACGAGAGGTTCTGCGGAGTTGACAAGATTCAGAACTCACGTAAACCCAGATGTCTAGAGATGGCACAGAGCATCAGAGAGAAGAGAATTGCAGAGAAGGCCCTGGAAGTCCACAGTGTTCCTCTCAACTCTTTGCTGAATACTGAATAGCACTGACACGTGAACAGCATAAATAAAAATGAGGTCAGGGAAAGTACCCCTGAATAAGAACAGGTAGAAAAATCCTCAGTGCTCACGGAAGGCTGCAAATACATCAGGTATGTAAGAGTCAGACCGGAAAGACCTCCAAACACAAAATGCAAGTGAAGTCCTCAGTTGGGTGTTGCCTCCAGGACAGCTGCAGATTTTGTCTGATCAGTAAACAAAGCTTACAAGCAAGCTTCTTAAGGATCAAAGCCTTTTCCAGTAACATAGCTGAATTCCAGAACAGAGTTTAATATATTTAAAAGAATACAAAGTATTCAGTATTCTATAATGTAGATTGCACTGTATCTGGCTTTCAATAAAAAAAAAAAAAAATATCACAGAAGCAAAGTAGTAAGAATATTCAACCCATAATAAGGAAATCAACCAGTCAACAGAAACAGATTTTGGAAAGATAAAGATTCTAGAGGTAGAGGCCAAAGGCATTAAAAGAGCTATTAAAAATACACTACATATGTTCAGGAAGGTGGAGGAAAACATCAGCTTGATAATGAGAGAAATAAAAGACCTAAAAATATACTAATTAATTTCTGGAACTAAAATATATTTTCTGAAATAAAGAAAAAAAAAAGCATACTTCGGTAAACATGAAAAGATCCCACATCATGTGTTAGCAGGAAAATGCAAATTAAAGCAATGAAATACTACTACAAATCTTTAACAATGGCCAAAATCCAAAATGCTCCAGAAACAGGAATACTCACTCATTGCTGGTGGGGATAAAAAAATGATACAGCTACTTTCAAAGCCAGTTTGGTAGTTTGTAACAAAACTACACATACTCAGCAATTGCACTCCTTGGTATTTACCCAAAGGAGTTGGAAACTTAGGACCAACACACAAAACCTGGCCACAGATGTTTGTAGCAACTTAATGCATTATTTCCCAAAATTGGAAGCATTCAAAATGTCCTTCATTTGTAAAGGAATAAACTGTGATGCATTCAAACAATGGGATATTATTCAGCCCTAAAAAGAACCAAAGACCCTTTAATTGCTCTCCTGATATAATTTTGAATTATCTCTCATTACTTATGTGATTATAGTTTTTGTCCAAATGGGAACTTTGTAGAATTATAATACTTCTTTTTAACTAAAGTTGATATAAACACTTTAAAATGAAAATTAGTATTATGCTATGGTTCTAAATAATGCAGCTCATTATGATCTAGTTACATTTGAGATTTTTTTCAGTTCTTTTTATTTAACAAATTATTGCTCCTATCAAACCTCCCCACATTCTCTTTTCTCTTACATGGGTAACTCTGGCTCTCTCTTCAGACAACAATTCAAACATCAATTACAAATAGAATCTTTATATAACTTTCCACCTCTGTTTAAATTGTTTTCTTTTTGCTCTCTAACAGGGTCTATTTTTTTAAAAATTTTTCTAAAAATGTTTATTCATTTTTGAGAGAAAGAAAGAGGCAGAGCGTGAGCAGAGGAGGGGCAGAGAAAAAGAGGGCAATACAGAAACCAAAGCAGGCTCCAGGCTCTGAGCTGTCAGCACAGAGCCCAACGAAGGGCTGAAACTCACAAACTGAGAGATCATGACTGAGCCAAAATCAGGAGCTGGACACTTAAGTGACTGAGCTACCCAACTTACTTTTAATACAAGATATAGATTTGCCTCCTCTGCCTCCATAGCTTTCTTATTTCTTTTAACTTTTCTACCTATGGAGAAGTCATTTATTTCATTCTCGTATCGCAGGACAAAGAACAGTCTTCTCAGGTGTATACAAAACACTATAAGGCTATGATATTTTCCATAGGTAGAGTGTTGAGCCTGAGATACTATGCTTTAAGCCATTTGTCTCTATTCTTGTGTCCATAATTAAATGGATCCAAAATGATGTCTGAGGTCAAGGTAGCCATCTGTAGGCTTGTCAAAGACATATGAAGTGACTGATAGGAGTACCCTGCCCAGTTGTGGTCATACCGAATAATGAATAACAACTTTAAATTTATTTTCTTATTTTGGGAAGATTGAAAGTGAACAAAGCATTTATTGTTTTTTCCAAATAAGGCAGATATAGAGATAATACTTGGTATTTCTTCACGCTCATGAGCACAGAATTCATTAAAGTTTTTCTTTAAAATAAAATGGGAACTTTATAGAATTCTAAATAAAAATGTAAATTCTAGGGGTGCCTGGGTGGCTCAGTCAGTTAAGTCTCTGACTTCGGCTCAGGTCATGATCTCACAGTTCGTGGGTTCGAACCTCGCATCAGGCTCTGTGCTGACAGCTCAGAGCCTGGAGTCTGCTTCGGATTCTGTGTCTCCCTCTCTCTGCCCCTCCCTGTTCATGCTCTGTCTCTCTCTCTCTCTCTCTCTCAAATAAATAAATAAATAAACATTATTTTTTAATATATATTCTAAATGCATTTAATAAGTGATTCTGATTCAGTTGGTCTTGGGTTCTAGAAATCTGCGTATTTGGGAAGCATCCCTGGGGATAAAGATGTTTGTGTCAGACATGTGAGAAACATTTCTATGACATAAATAGTAAGTTTACTATAAAACTCTGCAGTGAACTTTAGAAACAGGCAAGTCAGAGTTGGTTCCAGCAGTGGTAGCACAATTAGAGCCACAGCCCATGAAGCTTGCACACTAGGAGTGGGAACAGTGATCAGGATTGTGGTAATAGCAACATCAGGAAGAGGGATAAGGATGAGGAATCAATGGATGCCATGTTGGGGAAGCAGTTCTGGTATCATGTCAAGAGGATGACTTCTTCATCTCTTTTATGAGGCTCATTGTGAGCACATTCACAGGCCATCATTGGGCCCTGTGGCCAGAATGACAAGAAAATCCAGTGAAAGAATACCAGAAACGTTTATGCAAAATCTCTGTGCTTTCATCAGCCAACTAGTTCTACAGTAAAAAAAATAAATAAATAATAAAATAAATAAATAATAATAATATATGAAAATAAAAATCTAAAAAAAAGTTCTGCTTACAGAGAGTTGTTGACTTCACTTCTGGTACACAAAACTTGCAAATGGGCCACAGATATCAAGGATACATAATCTTATGAAATATTAAGTTTGAGCCTAAAACAGCTTTGTAGAAATTTTAAAACATTACCATTTGTTGGTACTAAAATAACACACCAAGAAAAGGATGCGATAAAGTGGCATTCATGAGGACAGCAAAAGCTTATACTACTTAACTGTTGAAGAGTTCTTGAAAGCATAACAAGAATTTGACTATATAGAAGTGCCTCAAGCCATATGCTTTGGAAATGCTTTAACAGTTTGGAGAGTCAATCAAAAAAAACCAAATTTTAGTTTTACTCAATATAGGTTAAAATTGATGATTACCCTTTCAGTTTTTGTGTTATTGGTTTTATCAATTTGTTAGAGAGGAGATCAGATCCTAATACACATCATATAGATTTATACATTATTTATGAAAATGTAAAAAAAAAACTCTCATTAAAATTTAGCTGAATTTGAGCTTTAATATAATAAAAGTTCTGACTTTGAGTCTCAGTATAATAACAATCCACAAGTAGACCAACTGATTATATCCCTATACTAAAGCAAAGAAGAGATTATTAACTTTCCTAATGAAGTTCCATTTACTTATACAAACAGCTTGAAGCCCAGAATTCTACTCCTGTCTCATATGGCTGTGATGAGTTTTCCTTAGGTGCTTGAAAAACATCAACAATTTGTGGTTTATTATTTTAAGAAATAATATTGTGTGCAATATTTTAAGAAAGGAATTACATAATTACCAAAAAAATAAAAATGGCTCAGAGCTGGGAAAAAAGGGAGTCTCTTGTTTCAAACTTGACATTCCTAGAAACATCATGAAGTTTTCTCAGGAAGCTTCCACGGCCTTCACCAATTCATGTCTTCACTTGTGGAGCTCTCACTTGTTGAGAATGATTTAGGCAGATTCCAATAATAACTTAGGATATTAAACTATTCAAGATTTAGTGTGTTTTGATGCATTGGAACCTCACAATCTACTGGTCTTCTTTGAAGATGAGAACTATGAATAGGTATGACTCTACTTGAGAAATATTCTTATGTGACTATGAAAGGATGCTGAATAAAGAAGGTATTATCACAGTAGATCCCTAGGCATGTGGTTGGTTAAACATTTTAAAGCAGGCAATAACAGAAGTTTAAGATGAATCAATCCATCTGTACTACAGAAAAGCAGCTAGAACAAAATAGGCAAGTTAATATGAAAAAGAAAAGAACAAAAAAGAGGTTGGTCACAGAAACTTAAGGATACAGGAAAACTACTAAATCAAAAATAAAGTACCCATGCTGTTGTTCCTGTAAAACAGGACCTGCAGAATCAGGCAGGATGGGGTTATCGAGACTGAAGCTGCAGGAAGCAAAGATAAAGTTAAGCAAAGAAGCTGATTTTGAAGAAGAGAGATTCCCCAAAAGAAAGTGATGATGGTAATAGCAGATGATATAGAACAAGATGAAAACAAATCAAAGACGAACAACAAAGTGGCAAGAAGGGCATCAAAGTATATAAGGGAAGGAGAGTGTTTTATTGAAAATCAAATCAAAGATAACACCCTGTTTACTGTCTGCACTCTACTAAGAAAAAACAAAAATGGCGGTAGCTATAAATCACAGTTACAAAGGAGCAGATTAATATCCAGGCTGTTGAAAGTGTATATAGAGTATAGAAAGTAGAGATAAAACTGGAGTTTTCTTCAGGAAAATATGGAAATTGTCAACAGAGAAAATCACAATGATGGGATATAAAAGTAGGGAGACAAGGGTGAGAATGACCACTTTGAAGATAGCTTTCAGAAGGAAGAATTGTAGGTACACGTACGCGTTTCAAAATGTTGCTGGTTGGGAAGTGTATGATAATCCAGAGACAAAACAAAATGGGATGTGCAGGAAGGTATTAGTTTCTTTATCAGAAATGTTTACAACAAATAAATTAGGCAGCAGAGGTGTCCTAGTGAAATCTGAAGAATGCTTAAGGCTTGTAAAAGCTTTTCAAGTGTGGTATGATATATTTTTTTGATCGTCCCATGATGAAAAATCCTTTTTTTATAAACGTCCAGAAGTGTGGCCTGTGTGTTGTCTAATTTCACTAAAGTTTTCAGTAAAGGAAGTACATAAGAAGCAATCTACAAATGAGCAACTATTTGCATTCTGCTTTGTTTTAGCAAAAATTAAGATAAGATAAATACCTCAAGTATGTTTTCACTAACATCTGCTCAAATTTTAATTTCTTCACAAGCTCTGTTATTTATTTGATTTGTATTTTGCAGAATCTTTTTAACAAGAATATGTATTACAGCCCCATTCATAGTTTTACATTTTTTTTAACCTATCATAGCCATAAATTAGCGATCTCTCTTATTTTGCACAATTTGGAGAGCTACATTTTGGAACTTGCCTTTTTTATAATTATCCAGAATTATACAAATCATGAAAATAACTCTTAATAAAGTCAAAAAGCTTTTATTTCAGCAAATCAAAACAAGATCTAATTCTTTTTATAAGCTACATGAATAAGCAACTATGGGAAAAGATCTGATGTTGGTGGCTTATAAGTTATTTCACCTTTTTATTAAAAGTACACTCTAAAAGCTGAAGTGTACTATTAGCTTTTAGTATATGCCACTTTTGGAAACCCTTTTAAGGAAAAAATGCAGCATACAAAAAAAGTATTTTGAAGTTTGGCTTTCATTTGAATTGCTATCAAAAATAGATGTTTGTCTTGATTTATGTATATACTGGAATCTTTTGCTTAAAAAGAAAGAATATAAATAGAAAAATCAACTATACTGTTTTCCAAATTGAAACATTTATAACATTGTATTAAGGAAGGGTTCTCCAGAGCAACAGAACCAACTGGATGTGGACATATATATAAAGAAATTGTTTATAAGGATCTGACACCTGTGACCTCGGAGGCTGTTAAGTCCCAATACCTGCAGGGTGAACTGGCAAGCTGGAGATCCATGAAAAACAATGGCTTAGTTCCCGTCCAGGTCCAAAGGCCTGAAAACAAGGAGGAATGATGTTGCTGTTCTAGTCCAAGGGCCAGCAGACTCAGAAAGAGATGATGTTTCAGTTCAAGTCAAAGGCAAGGGGGAAAAAAAATGTCCCAGTCCAACGTCCATAGGGCAAGAATTCTGTTACCTGGGGAAGGGTCAGAGTTTTTGTTCCACCCAAGCCTTCAACTGACTAGATGAAGCCCACCCACATTATGAAGGGCAATCTACTTAGTCAGTCTACACATTTAAATGTTGATTTAATCCACAAATGCCATCACAGAAACACTCAGACTAATGTTTGACCAAAAATCAATCATGATGACACATAAAATTTACCTTAGCAAACTGTGCTAGTGTTTCTATATATTATAGAAAACACATGTGCAGGACAGAGTATAACAGTGCAGTCTGTAAGTACACTGGTTATAGAAAATGCTTATGCAAATATGTCACTGATATAAGATTAATGTTAATTAATTATTGTTTAATCTTGAGAAGCCATAAATCTACAATAGTATAGAATTGATTGGGACATGTTGATCCATAGGAATATTATTATTTTGTCCTAAAACCACCCAGGCCGAAGTATTATAATAGAATATAAGTTTATAACCTTGTTTACTTAAACATTGGGCATTTTACATTCAAATTTACCACTGAATTTTGTTGCTGAAGCTGAAAATATAATTTAAAAATGGAAAAAAAAATGGAGGGAGTTCTGTGAAATCTATTTAAAATTAAAAAAAGAAAAAAGGTGCATTAGTGGCTCAGTCGGTTGAGTGTCTGACTCTTGATTTCAGCTCAGGTCATGTCTCATGGTTTGTGGGCTCAAGGCTCTGAGCTCACAGCATAGAACCTGCTTGGGATTTTCTCTCTCTCCTTCTCTCTGGCCCTCCCCACCCACTCCCTCTCTCAAAATAAAATAAACTTAAAAAAATAAAAAAAAATTCTCTTAATTTAGAAAAAAAGAATATAATGAATTGCAATTTGAAGAAAAAACTGAAAAATATTTCAAATCACATAATCCAGGTAATATTTTTATTTATTAACCACTCAGCATATCTATGTATCTATCTATCTAATTTTTTTACTTCATATTCTGATGGTAGCTTTACATAATTAATATTTGGTAATGTTTGTATAGAGATAATAGAAAGATAGCTTATATTTTTCTTTGGCATGGCTGATCAAATCTGTTCTTTTATTTGCTCTAATTCTGTGGTACGGTATTATCATGTATATATTTAGTATTGTCATATCTAGGAGGCTTTCTGTAACTTTCTCTCAAAATGCTGCCTTTAAAATTTAGGAAAAATAATTGAAAAGAATTTGCATACAGAGATATCTTACTCTAAAAACAAAAGCTCACCTCTGATTGGCATTTGTTCTGTACCAAATGCTAAGGATACAATAATAATTTAGAAAATATCGTGCTGGACATAATATTCATTACCCAGTGGAAATACATAATTTTTGTCCCACACTTACTTTATTTTATGGTAACTAGGGGTGGTGTATAACAAAGTAAAGTATTTTAATATAGTGGGTTACTTAGGGCTTTGTAAGATAAACAGCTAGAATTCAAAACAAAGCAACTAAAACTATATTATAAGAGGTGAAAAAAATCCATAAGCCTTTGTTCAAGAAGTCTCAATTGGTTTGGCATAAACAGAAAATTGAATTTCTAAATTGGTTTTGGTTTCATACTTTTTTGTCCTTTGAACTCTCTCAGGACCTAAAATATAATGCAGTGATTGAAATATTCTGGACCTAATATAATAGACCACTGTTGTATATACGAACAGGTTTTCAGCTTTTGGAAATAAGTAGATAAGTTGCCTGGAGAAATGCTCTAGGATAATAACACTGTATTTTCTAACTTGTGGAATAAAATATATGTTAAAAGTTATTTTCAAATATATTGTTGATTCAGAAGGAAAGCAAGAGAATCAAGAATGCATATAAGTAAGCTTGCATCACAGTGAGGATTGGACTTGAACTAGAACCTGTAGAATATGTCTATCCACTGCAAGTTAGAGTGTTAGCTTTTTTGAATTGTACTTTCAGAAAACAGGAGACACTTCTGACACTTACCCAGAGTAATATAGATTCCCTTCAGGGAGTAT
Organism: Panthera uncia; assembly: GCF_023721935.1. Classification (NCBI taxonomy): domain Eukaryota; kingdom Metazoa; phylum Chordata; class Mammalia; order Carnivora; family Felidae; genus Panthera; species Panthera uncia. Next base: position 28,803,425 of record NC_064811.1, read on the forward strand.
CCTAGAAAAATCCTGTCCTTCAGAATGGACAAAGAATACTTCAGTGTCTTAATCTTGGCTTCTAGTAGAAGGACGGAGGTATAAATTCAACAAAAAGAGAACAAAACTTCCCTCTTGCTATTCCTAAATAGAAGCACACATTTTCATGGGTTTAAGTCTATATTTAATTATATATTTATGATTAAAATAATAACTATAATCAAAAAATGGTAACAATCAAGCAACCTAAGATTTTGACCTAAACTTTAATGTAGTACCTTAGTGCTTGGTACAAGCACACATCAAATCATTTCTGGAGAAAGATAGTTTAAAATCAGTCTTATAAAAATGCCACATGTAATATCAAAAAGAATATGAATAGGGGATTTTCAAATATCACTGAACACATGCAGAAACAACCATGGTTTAAAATTATTTGGAATAGGGGCGCCTGGGTGGCTCAGTCGGTTAGGTGTCCGACTTCGGCTCAGGTCATGATCTCGCGGTCCGTGAGTTCGAGCCCCGCGTCGGGCTCTGTGCTGACCGCTCAGAGCCCGGAGCCTGTTTCAGATTCTGTGTCTCCCTCTCTCTCTGACCCTCTCCTGTTCATGCTCTGTCTCTCTCTGTCTCAAAAATAAATAAACGTTAAAAAATTAAAAAAAAATAAAATTATTTGGAATAAAATCTCCACAGATCTACTTATTGAAATTAGTAGGTAAGAAATATTAAATATATTTGGTGTGTTCAAAGAGATAGAAGAAGATGAATCAAATACAACAAAGGTAAAAGAGACAAATAACAAGGTGATTTTGGAAAAAAAAAAGATTAGAAGTTAGAATAAGACACATAGTGATAAAGAATAAAACCTCAGTGTATAGTAAGGACAGATTTCCTAATTCGATAGATAGAGCTGAAGTTATTATTCTGAAGTCAGAAAAGCATATTAAAGATCCAGAAACTGTGAAATTTGGATTAGGATAAATGGGGAAGAGTATAAAATCCGGCATTTATCTAATTGGAATTTCAGGAAAAACAGTTTAACGAAGAATGAAGAAAATGTAATAATCCACAAAAGAGTAGCAAAGATATTTCTGGAATTAATCACTGAGAGCTGTTACAAGATTCAGACAGTCCAAATGTCCCTAATAGGAAAATGCAACACGCATTCACACTCACACCCAGACTCCCACTCATATGTTCATCCAGTTTACAAAGAGATTGGAAGGTATCTATGCCCAGTTCAATTCAAACAGTGTTTCATAGGAATATCTTCTCTAAACCTCCATGCCAGACCAGTTCTCCCTGCTGAATTTCATACCATCATAAGCACTGTTGTAGCGCTTGCTGTAATTGCTTATGCATCTTTCTATTATTATTTCTCAGTCGACTATTTCTTCTTCTAAAACTATAAAGTAGAGTACAGCCATTGAGTCTATTTTCCTTATCATTTCATTCCCAGAGCCTAGCACAGAGCCTGACACATAGCAAGTATTCAAAATTATATGCATTAAGTTAATGACAAAAATTTGATAAGGAAGGTTTTTTGGAAAAAATGAATATTTAATATGAGGTATTTTTATGCTTTTATTACTGCTGCATTTGACACAGGTCATGCTTCTACTATGCCATGACCACATGCTCCTTTCATTTAATGTTCTTGAATTCAGTATTATTATCCACATAACATGTATGAGGAACAGTGAAGTTTAAGAAACTTTCTGAAGGGTAAATAGTCAATAAGTCAAAGAAAGATGGTGTTTAAAACCTGCATCTATTATTTCCATCTACTATCTATTGCCATGATGTACAAACAACCAGAAAACTCATGGACATACATCAATAAGCATTTATCCAGTTCTCCTTGCCATGGAGTGGCTGAAAGTTAGTTGATCTAGTTTGGGGACATCTGTGGATTCTGTTGAGTACAGCCAAACTCACTTATGCTTTAGTAGTAGAGTAGGGGTGGGCTAATCCAGATGGATTCTTCCAGGGAGCTGGTAAAGACTCTGTTCTGCCTATTATCCTTCTTTGGAGAATATCTGACTATGTCTTTTTATAATGGTGGCAGAGAGTCACATAACAGCTAAAGGATGATAGAACATGTTACCCCAAAATATGTATCTTTGACATAAAGATTATTTTGAGAAACTGCATAAGAGAAATTCTGAAAACAAATTAAATTTAAACCTTTGTAAGAAACATTCGTGTTTATAAGGGAAATCACCATTTGCGTGTGTCTCTCCATCCCTACACCAGTGAGGGGGATGTCCAAATCATAACAAATATACCTTTTTTTTTTTAGTGTGTTTTCCCTGGTAACTTCCAATAACTGACCTCCCACTGCTCCTGTCCCCCCTAACACCTTTCTTTTATCTTTAACAGAAGGTGGTATTTAAGGTGGTGACTTGGGCCACTTTGGGGAGTATAATTCCGTTTCCCTAGGTATCTCCCATATATATAAGAAGCATATATGTTATATAATTTCTGCTTGTTTTTCTCCCATTTATTTTTTAGTGAAGGGTAGAGGGAAAATTCATTCTTCCTTCATAATTGTTTTCCAAAGACATTTAAATTTATCTGTTTTGTCTTTTAAAATAGGTTTTCAATACTGTATATACAATATAGACTAAATTAATGATACTGAAATTATAAATCACTTAATTTAAGCAAAAAGCACTATATCTTAGTGTAAAATTTTTCATGTACAATATCATTAGGCATAGTTATTTCTCTTACATCTTGAAAAATATTTTACTGGGGCGCCTGGGTGGCGCAGTCGGTTACGCGTCCGACTTCAGCCAGGTCATGATCTCGCGGTCCATGAGTTCGAGCCCCGCGTCAGGCTCTGGGCTGATGGCTCGGAGCCTGGAGCCTGTTTCCAATTCTGTGTCTCCCTCTCTCTCTGCCCCTCCCCCGTTCATGCTCTGTCTCTCTCTGTACCAAAAATAAATAAAAAACGTTGAAAAAAAAATTAAAAAAAAAAAGAAAATATTTTACTTTACATTTTACAATATCATCAGATATATTTATTTCTATTTTATTTTAAAAGTTCTAAAACTTTAAAACAAATTTAGACAAAATTGCTTCTGGTGCTTTTCTTTCTTTTCTGCTAATTCAAATAACATCTGGCATCATTTCAACAGTTTTATCTTAATTTCTTGTATGTAGGTGTGCTAGAAAACTCTTCCTCACTGTTGTTTTGTCAAGAAATATGTTTATTTATTCTTCATTTCTAAAGAATAAACTGGATAAAAACTTGTGGTTGACAGATTTTTTCTTACAAGATTTGAATGTGTCATTTCAATGTTGTCTGGCTTCTATTATTTCTGATAAGAACTCACTCATTATTTGATTCATTCTTTTATACATGTGATGTGTCTTTTTTTCTCTTGTATTCAATATTTTCTCTTTAGTTATGGCTCTAAGTAATGTCATTATGATGCATTTTCATGGGATTTTCTTTGATTTGATTTTATTTAGAGTTCAGTGGACTTGGATATATATGCTAATGTTTTTCCCCCAAATTTGGGAAATTTATAGCCATTATTTATGCATATATTTTCTACATGAAAATTTTGCTCAGTGTTCTCGTCTATCATCCCTTCTTATCCTTATATTCTGTTCAAATTGTGAAATCAGCTACATTTTCCTTTTAAAACAAACTTTTAAACTATGAAAAACCTTTAAATGACATTCCTTAAGTGAGAAAATAATTTCAAGACTACTTTCACTATTGTGACAAACTTTTTTCTTCACTTTTTAAGGGAAATAAAATTTAAGCTAAACTTTCATTAAAGAGAGAGAAAGAGAGAGAGAGACATTGGATTCCAAGATACAGTTCATAATATTTAGCCCAGGATTCAAATGGTTAGGCTGACAATCTCTTTCCATCCTTTCTGTTCTAAACATGAAAAAAGACATATTCTGCCTTGAGCAAAAATGAAAGTGAAACTTTTGCTGTAGAATGACAATTATTGCCAGTAATGGTCTAGTATGTGTCATTCAGTTTAAATAGCAAATTCATTCTTTGGCTGTGGGCATAAATAAACAAGATAATCACAGACTATTAAAAAGCAGTCATTTTTTTTTTCCTGTGTTGAACTTGAAGGGAAGTTTATTGATAAGTAGATGAGAAGGTAAATAGAATTAAAATTATATTGTGGAAAAATCTGAGCTTTACACAATAAAAGCACCAGTGTAATTATAATGTTTGATATAGATTAATAAATATGGCTCAAATTTAAATACAAATGTTGTGTTTATATTTGCTAAGAGCCCTGATATCATTAGGATATATAACATTCTCTCATTGGATTGCTACTTTCCTGAATAATTTACTAAAAAGCTAGTTAGTTCTTTGTGTATTCTTTTCAGATAAACGAATGAATTGTGAAGATTCTAGTTTCAAAAAAGAGAACACTTTTATAGACATTTTTTAGAGTTGCAAGCATTTTACATATTTATTTATTTAATGTCCATAAAAAATCTACTTAGTAGGTATTATTCTCTCTTCATGATACAAAAATTGAACCTCGGAAAGATTTAGTGACATAAAGAGAAAGTATAAGTGATGGCAATTAAGGAGTGAACTTGTCTTGATGAGCACTGGTGATATACGGAGTTGTTGAATCACTACGTTTTTTTTTAATTAAAATTAAAAAAAAATAAGTAACTTATTCACCAATAATATTTAATTATTTGACATAGTTGAAAATTCTCTATGTTTTCAAATTGTGAAATGGGAGGGAGAAATCCAGGAATCATGAATGAAAGCTCACTAATCACCATCAAATTATTTAGAAATTATTCATTTGTAAATGTACTGATTGAGCTAGTCACTAGAGGCATAGTAGTAATAAGGATTAAAAAATTCTGTCTTTGTGGGATTTAAATTCTGATTGCAACATAAGAAAACAACATGAAAACAACATAAAAAACAAAAAAAGAAGAAAATCAAGATTGTAGTAAATTATTTTCAGGATGGTTAAAGGGTGAAGAGATAAAACACACACGGTGAGGATGCTAATTTCCACAGGGTGATTTGTCTGTCAAAGCCCTGCAAACAAGAAGAGACCCTGTCCACATTAAATGCTGCAGGAAGTATACAGACACATTCCAGTTGAAGAAACAGCAAATGAAAGCTGAGCATATAGTTTGCTATGGTCAAAAACTGGAAAACCAGAATGTCTGCAAGATAGTGCTATATGGAAACAATGATACAAGGGGAGATTGCAGAGTCAGAATAGGAGTCACGAATATGTGTTAAAAGAGTGCAATATGTAGTTGCTGGAAAAGCCTCCCCATTCACAATATAGCTTCCTCTCATCTCCCAGATTTTGGACCTGGTCTCCCAGTTACAGTTGATTGCTTTAGGTTGGTCATTCATATTTATCTTCCTGGGAATTTAGAATTGAAAATGTGACACACAATGTCTGAGAGTAATAGAGAACTAAGCTACATTATATTTTTAAGTTTATTTATTTATTTTGAGAGAGAGGGAGAGTACATGTGTGTAAATGGAATAGGGGCAGAGAGAGAGTGAGAGAGAGTGTGAATCCCAAAGAGGCTCCATGCTGGCAGCATGGGCTCAAAATCAGGAATCCTGAGAACATGACCTGAACAGAAATCAAGAGTCCTACACTCACCTGACTGAGCCACTCAGGCACCTGGAAGACTAAGCTACATTATTAATAACATGCCATCCATGAATATTTTCATCTGTGAATCCGGGAGCAGGTGGAAGTATAATTTTAGAATTTTAGGCATTAAAAGGAAGGTGGGAGAAATAGCATGATAAGTAATATCCCTCCCAAAGATCTCTAAACTGAAGATGTCAAGATAGTCTCCAGTTATGTTTTTATTTATTTTTTTTTAATTTTTTTTAACGTTTATTTATTTTTGACACAGAGAAAGACAGAGCATGAACAGGGGAGGGTCAGAGAGAGGGAGACACAGAATTGAAACAGGCTCCAGGCTCTGAGCTGTCAGCACAGAGCCCGACTCGGGGCTCGAACTCACAGACCGCGAGATCATGACCTGAGCCGAAGTCGGCCGCTCAACTGACTGAGCCA
>NC_064811.1:29138695-29157054 GCF_023721935.1 Panthera uncia
GCGCCTGGGTGGCTCAGTCAGTTGAGCGTCCGACTTCGGCTCAGGTCATGATCTCGCAGTGTGTGAGTTCAAGCCCCGCGTTGGGCTCTGTGCTGACAGCTCGGAGCCTGGAGCCTGCTTCAGATTCTGTGTCTCCCTCTCTCTCTGCCCCTCCCCTGCTCATGCTCTGTCTCTCTCTGTCTCAAAAATAAATAAAAACATTAAAAAAATTTTTTTAAAAAGTGGGATATAATTCTTCACTGTAACATTATAGAACAGCATAATTTTATCCTACCCCAACCTGTACTCCCCATTTGCTATGTTAATATTCTGACATATTTTTTGAAAAGCAATTTTGTGTTCTTTCAGGAAGGATACCTGACAAGTCAGAAGCAACTCTGATTATACCCTCCTGCTTCTAAGTATTCCAAATTCATGGGAGTCAGCAGTATTCTGAAATTCAGCTAGAAAGAGAGCACAAATTTGATAGTTCTTATCATCTATACTCTCTCACTTAATTTTCTAATAACCCAGTAGGATGTTTTAGTATTTTTATAAGACAAAATTAAAATACATAGAAAATGAGAAATTTGTTCTAGAATACATTTTCAGTGGAAGAATTCAATATCTGAATTAGATATTAGAGTTCATTTCTCAACAGAAATGAATGTTGAGTTATTCTAAGTTTGCTCAACACCCACTTTGAGAGTCATCCAAATTGGTAGCCAGCTGGTCAATTTTCTTTACCCTTTCAAGTATCCTACTTATGGACCACCCCCTTCTATCTTTCTGGGTCAATATCTCTACTAAGTAGTTCAAGTTCAACAATTCTTCCACCAGCATCAGGTCCTCCAATCCATGTAGTGTTGTTCAATAACCTTTCACATTCCACTTCTATCCATGTCTGGTTAAATTCCATACCCATCATTATACCCAATATGGCAGAGACAACTAGAGGTCAACCAAAAATTAATTCTACTCTTCTAGAGAAATAGATAGCTAAAAAGACAGTATCCAGCCAGTAATTACCATACCCAGGCATGCTGGAAGCAGGTATAGTCATAAGATTAATTTTTCCCAATAGAATGTGAGTGGATGTGATGTGTGCTACTGCCAGTATGCTTTCTAAAAATCGGGCTTCTTTTCTAGGCCTTCTAGAAAAGCTTTTAAGTTAAAGCTTTAGGGCATAATGGGGCACCTGAGTGGCTCAGTTGGTCAAGTGTCAGACTACGGCTCAGATCATGATCTTCTGGTTTGTGAGATTGAGCCCCACGTTGGGATCTGTGCTAACAGTTCAAAGATTGGAGCTTGCTTCCGTTTCTGTGTCTCTCCCTCTCTCTGCCCCTCCCATGCTCATGCTGTGTCTCTCGCTGGCTCTCAATAATAAATAAACGTTAAAAAAATTAAAAATCTATAGGGCATAGCAAAACCACAAAAAGGCAGTGTGAGTTCCTAAATCACCTAAGGAAAAGATACCCACCAACCTGATAATGTGTGTAAGAAATACATCTATTTTATGTTGAACCATTACAATTTGAATCCATTTTCACAATAATTTAGACTATCCCAAATAATAATACATATGAATTCCTGGCCTAACACCCTCAGACATACTGGTTTGGCTGGTTCGGTCTACCTCTCTGCTTACTCACTGTTGGAACTGAGCAACGAACCACAGCTCAAAGGAAAACTAAACTTAAAAAATTTGTAAACATGGAGGAGCCAAGATGGCAGAACAACATGGAAGTTTTTTGTGTGTCTTGCATCCATGAAATACAGCCAGACCAGCACTAAACCATCCTGCACACCTAGAAACTGATCTGAGGATTAACACAACAATCTGCACAACCTGAACCACAGAATTCAGCAGGTACGCAGTGTGGAGAGGTGAACTGGGGGAGAGAGAATCCCGCAGATGGCAGGGAGCTATTTTTGCGTGCAGAGAGAAGATGGAGATGGGAATTAGGAGGAGAGAATATGGCAAAAGCACCCCTCCCCCAAAGCAGCTGGAGAAAAAGTGGAGAAGTGGAAACAGCCACAAGGACTGAACTAAAAAGGGAGAAAGGAGGAAGGAGGGGGTTTAAATTCCATTAAGAGTATAAATAGGGGAAGCTGAAACTCTGCAGCTCAATACCTGGCGGTGCTCTGGTGGGAAGGGCAAATCCCCAGGAACAGAGTGGAGTCTGGGTTCTTCAGGCAGGGAGAGGCGGTTCCCCTGCCGGAAGGACACCTGGAAGGGGCTGTGTGGGTCCCCCAAAGGCAAGGCCTCAGTGGACCCAGGAGAACAACCACATTTGCTGGTGCTGGAACAAGGTCGCTGGGGGTGAAGCCTGGTGCCAGATGTGTGTTGTGATTTGCCATAATCCCTGAAAAGCTGCTGCTACACAATCGCGTGAACTTTTGGGGGAGGAGGGGGTGGGCTAGCACCCAGCTGCAGTCTCTGGGTGTCAGCAGCAGCACGGTCCCATGAATATTCCTGGGTGGTCTGGCACCCGACCAGTGCTCTGCAAGACCCTACTGCAGAGGGGCAGAACAGGTCAAAGCCTCATCCCTCAGAAATAAGGGGTCAGGAAAAACAGCCGATTCTGAGATAAAACTCAGTGGGATGTTATACCCGGGGCTGGTCACAGACAGCTAAGAGCAGGGAGTGGACAGAAGCAGAAGACAAAGGACGGGTGCGCGATTGCTGATTGGGGAGAACAGAGTTCTGATACGAGAGAATGGGTAGCTGAGTGACACCATTTTCACTGCTCCCGCACATGCATATAAGCACCTACAAGCACCACACATTCCACCCCAGTAAGCTAAGCAGCACCATCAAGTGGAGAATGGAGCCATTACACCAGGCTGTGCCCAACGAGGCCAACCTCGCTCTTCAGGAACACCAGTCTCTCTGCCTTCTTAGTTTATGGGCTATAAAGTGCTTCATAGTTTGACTTCTAGGGGAAAACAAATTAATTTCAGCCTGTTCACCTGTCCATCTATTCAATTTTCTTTTTTTTTCTTTTTTCCTTTTTTCTCTTTTTCAATTCTTTCATTTCTCTTTAATACAGAATAGAAAAAACTCATTTTTATTTTCAATTTTTATTTAAAATATTTTTCTTTAATTTTTTTCTATTATATTTTTTACTTTTGTGTAAATTTTTTCAAATCTATTTTACTTCAATCATTTCATTACAGTCTACTTCAGTGTGTTCATTTCTTCAAATTTTTCAAATGATTTCCTTTTTTTTTTCCTTTCCCCTTTTTTCTCTAATCTATCAAGCCCCTTTCAACACCCAAAACAAAACACAACTAGGATATAGCATAATTTATTAGATTTTGTGTGTGTGTGTGTGTGTGTGTATTTAATTTTTTATTTTTAATACTTTTTTAATTTTAATTTTTTACCTCATTAATTCCTTTTCTCCCTTCAAAATGACAAAATGAAAGAATTCACCACAAAAGAAAGAGCAGGAAGAAACAATAGCCAGGGACTTAACCAACACTGATACAAGCAAGATGTCCGGACCAGAATTTAGAATCACGATAATAAGAATAGTGGCTGGAGTCAAAAATAGATTAGAATCCATTTCTGCAGAGATAAAAGAAGTAAAAGCTAGTCAGGATGAAATAAAAAATGATATAGGGGCGCCTGGGTGGCGCAGTCGGTTAAGCGTCCGACTTCAGCCAGGTCACGATCTCGCGGTCCGTGAGTTCGAGCCCCGCGTCGGGCTCTGGGCTGATGGCTCAGAGCCTGGAGCCTGTTTCCGATTCTGTGTCTCCCTCTCTCTCTGCCCCTCCCCCGTTCATGCTCTGTCTCTCTCTGTCCCAAAAATAAATAAAAAACGTTGAAAAAAAAAATTAAAAAAAAAATGATATAAATGAGCTGCAATCTTGAATGGAAGCCACAGAGGCAATGATGGATGAGGCAGAAAAGAGAATCAGCAATATAGAGGACAAACTTATGGAGAATGATGAAGCAGAAAAAGAGGGAGATTAAGGCAAAAGAGCACGATTTAAGAATTCGAGAAAACAGTGACTCATTAAAAAGGAACAACATCAGAATCATAGGGGTCCCAGAAGAGAAAGAGAGCGAAATAGGGATAAAAAGGTTATGTGAGCAAATGATAGCAGAAAAATACCTAAATTTGGGAAAGACACAGACCTCAAAATCCAGGAAACACATAGGACTTCCATTAGAGGAAACAAAAACCAACCATCAACAAGGCATATCATAGTCAAATTCACAAAATACTCAGGAAAGGAGAGAATCTGAAAGCAGCAAGGGAAAAAAATCCTTAACCTACAAAGGAAGATAGATCAGGTTTGCAGCAGACCTATCCACAGAAATTTGGCAGGCCATAAAGGAGTGGCTGGATATATTCAATGTGCTGAATCAGAAAAATATGCAGCCAAGAATTCTTTATCCAGCAAAGCTGTCATTCAAAAGAGAAGGAGAGATAAAAAGTTTCCCAGACAAGCAAAAATTAAAGCAGTTTGTGACCACTAAACCAGACTGCAAGAAATTTTAAGGGGGCTCTCAACTGGAAGAAAAGATGAAAAAAACAAAAAACAAAAACAAATAAATAAAGACCAAAAAAACACAAACAAGAACAAAAACAAAAACAAAGACTAGAAAGGACCAGAGAACACCACCAGAAACTCCAACTCTACAAGCATCATAATGGCAATAAATTCATATCTTTCAGTATTCACTCTAAACGTCAATGGAGTCAATGCTCCAATCAAAAGACATAGAGTAACAGAATGGATAAGAAAACATGATGCATCTATATGCTGTTTACAAGGGACCCACTTTAAACCTAAAGACACCTTCAGTTTGAAAGTAAGGGGATGGAGAACCATCTATCATGCTAATGGTAAACAAAACAAAGCCGGAATAGCCATACTTATATCAGACAATCTAGATTTCAAAATAAAGACTGTAACAAGAGATGAAGAAGGCCATTATATCATAATTAAGGGGTCTATCCACCAAGAAGACCTAACAATTGTAAACATTTATGTGCCAAATGTGGAGGCGCTCAGATATATAAATCAGTTAATCACAAACATAAAGAAACTCATGGATAGTAATACCATAATAGTAGGAGACTTCAACACCCCACTCACAGCAACAGACAGATCGTCTAAGCAAAATATCAGCAAGGAAACAGTGGCTTTGAATGACAGACTGGACCAGATGGACTTAACAGATATATTCAGAACATTTCATCCTAAAGCAGTGAAATATACATTCTTCTCCAGTGCACATGGAACATTCTCCAGAATAGACCACATGCTGGGACACAAATCAGCCCTCAACAAGTACGAAAGGATCGAGATCATACCATGCATATTTTCAGACCACAAGGCTATGAAACTCAAAACCAACCCAAGAAAAAATTTGGAAAGGTAACAAATACTTAGAGACTAAAGAACATCCTACTAAAGATTGAATGGGCTAACCAAGAAGTTAAAGAGGAAATTAACAAGTTCATGAAGCCAATGAAAATGATAACACCACAATCCAAAACCTCTGGGATGCAGCAAAGGCAGTCATAAGAGGAAAGTATATAGCAATCCAGGCCTTCCTAAAGAAGGCAGAAAGATCTCAGATACACAACCTATCTTTATACCTTAAAGAGCTGGAAAAAGAAGAGTAAATAAAACCCAAAACCAGCATAAGACAGGAAACAATAAAGATTAGAGCAGAAATTAATGCTATCAAAACCAAAAAAAAAAAAAAAAAAAAACCAAAAAAAAAAAACAGTAGAACACATCAATGAAGCCAGAAGCTGGTTCTCTGAAAGAATTAACAAAATTGATAAATCACTAGCCAGTCTGACCAAAAATAAAAAGGAAAGGACCAAATAAATAAAATCAAGAATGAAAGAGGAGAGATCACAACCAACATAACAGAAATAAAAACAATAATAAGAGAATATTATGAGCAATTATATACCAATAAAATGGGCAATCTGGAAGAATGGACAAATTCCTAGAAACATATACACTACCGAAACTGAAGCAGGAAGAAATAGAAATTTGAACAGACCCATAAACCGTAAGGAAATCAAATTAGTAATAAAAAATCTCTCAAACAACCAGAGTCCAAGGCCAGATGGCTTTCCAGGGGAAATCTACCAAACATTTAAGGAAGAGTTAACACCTATTCTCTTGAAACTATTCCAAAAAATAGAAATGGAAGGAAAACTTCCAAACTCTTTCTACGAAGTCAGCATTACCTTGATTCCAAAACCAGACAGAGACCCCACTAAAAAGGAGAACTATAGACCAATTTCCCTGATGAACATGGATGCAAAAATCCTCAACAAGATATTAGCCAACTGGATCCAACACTACATTAAAAAAATTATTCACCACGACCAAGTGGGATTTATACCTGGGATGCAGGGCTGGTTGAATATCCCCAAAACAATCAATGTGATTCATCACATCAATAAAAGAAAGGGCAAGAACCACATGATCTTCTCAAAAGATGCAGAGAAAGCATTTGACAAAATACAGCATTCTTTCTTGATAAAAACCCTCAAGAAAGTAGGGATAGAAGGATCATATCTGAAGATCATGAAAGCCATATATGAAAGACCCAACATTAGTATCATCCTTAATGGGGAAAAACTGAGAACTTTCCCCCTAATGTCAGGAACAAGACAGGGATGTCCACCCTCGACAATGTTATTCAACATAGTATTGAAAGTCTTAGCCTCTGTGATCAGACAACACAAAGAAATAAAAGGCATCCAAATAGGCAAGGAGGAGATCAAACTTTTACTCTTCACAGATGACATGATTCTCTATACGGAAAACCCTGAAGATTCCACCAAAAAACTTTTAGAACTGATTCCTGAATTCAGCAAAGTTGCAGGATATAAAATCAATGCACAGAAATCAGTTGCATTCTTATACACCAGCAATGAAGCAACAGAAAGAGAAATCAAGGAATCAATCCCATTTACAATTACACCTAATACCATAAAATACCTAGGAATAAATCTAACCAAAGAGGTGAAAAATCTATATGCTGAAAACTATAGAAAGGTTATGAAAGAAATTGAAGAAGACACAAAAAAATGGAAAAAGATTCCATGCTCCTGGATAGGAAGACTAAATATTAAAATGTAGATACTACTCAAAGCAATCTACATATTCAATGCAATCCCTATCAAAATAACACCAGCATTCTTCACAGAACTACAACAAATAATCCTAGAATTTGTATGGAACCAGAAAAGACCCCAAATAGCCAAAGCAACCTTGAAAAAGAAAAAGCAGGAGGCATCACAATCCCAACTTCAAGCTTTACTACAAAGCTGTAATTGTCAAGACAGTATGGTCCTGGCACAAAAACAGACACTCAGATCAATGGAACAGAATAGAGAACCCAGAAATGGACTTACAAACATATGGCCAACTAATCTTTGACAAAGCAAGAAAGAATATCCAATGGAATAAATAGTCTCTTCAGCAAGTGGTGCTGGAAAAACTGGACAACGACATGCAGAAGAATGAACCTGTAAGAAAGTGGACCACTTTCTTACACCATACACAAAAATAAACTCAAAGTGGGTGAAAGACCTGAATACAAGACAGGAAGCCATCAAAATCCTCGAGGAGAAAACAGGCAAAAACCTCTTTGATCTTAGCCACAGCAACTTCTTACTCAACACATCTCCTGAGGCATGGGAAACAAAAGCAAAAATGAACTACTGGGGCCTCATCAAAATAAAAAGCTTCTGCACAGTGAAGAAAACCATCAGCAAAACTAAAAGGCAACCGAAGGAATGGGAGAAGATATTTGCAAATGACTTATCAGACAAAGGGTTAGTATCCAAAATCTGTAATGAACTTATCAAACTCAACACCCAAAAAAACAAATAATCCAGTGAAGAAATGGGCAAGAGAAATGAATTGACACTTCTCCAAAGAAGACATCCAGATGGCCAACTGACACATGAAAAAATGCTCAACATCACTCATCATCAGGGAAATACAAATCAAAACCACAATGAGATACTACCTTACACCTGTCAGAATGGCTAACATTAACAACTCAGGCAACAGCAGATGTTGGTGAGGATGCGAAGAGGATCTTTTTTGCATTTTTGGTGGCAATGCAAGCTAGTGCAGCCAGTCTGGAAAACAGTATGGAGGTTCCTCAAAAACTTAAAAATAAAACTAACCTACAACCCAGCAATTGCACTACTAGGTATTTATCCAAGGGATACAGGTATGCTGTTTCGAAGGGACACATGCACCCCCATGTTTATAGCAGCACTATCAATGATAGCCAAAGTATGGATAGAGCCCAAATGTCCATCGATGGATGAATGGATAAAGAAGATGTGGTATACATATATACAATGGAGTATTACTCGGCAATCAAAAATAATGAAATCATGCCATTTGCAACTACGTGGATGGAACTGGAGGGTATTAAGCTAAGCGAAATTAGTCAGAAAAAGACAAATATCATATGGCTTCACTCATATGAGGACTTTAAGACACAGAACAGATGAACATAAGGCAAGGGAAGCAAAAATAATATAAAAACAGGAGGGGACCAAACATAAGAGACTCTTAAACATAGAGAACAAACTGAGGGTTGCTGGAGGGGTTGTGGGAGGTGGGATAGGCTAAATGGGTAAGGGGCTTGAGGAATCTACTCCTGAAATCATTGTTGCACTATATGCTAACTAATTTGGATGTAAATTTAAAAAATAAAATTAAAAAAGATAAAAAAATTTAAAAAGTTTTTTAAACATCATGTTACATTATATTTTGTTGTATTTGTGAAATCAAATTTTACATTGTGAAATAGCAAATGAATTCTAAGTCTCAGTGCTAGCCCAAATACTACGCACTTCTCTGGTCATTACATTCTCCTACCTATTGTGGTGACTCTCTGATACTCTCTCTATTCTCTACATCCAAAGCCATTTCCTTCTTTCTAAATTTCACCTGATGATCTTTTTCTTATTTTATGAACAAATGAAACTATTGATCGGGAGTTGCCACATCTTCCCACCACCAAACCCACCAGCCTGCTTACATCTGTGCCCAGACTTACTCTTCCTTCCCTCTTTGTTGGAACTTTCATTCTCCTACCTAACCAACTTACCAAATCATCCATATTCCTGCCCTATTCAATGTCACTCATGGATCATGAATCATACTTTTCCCCTTCCACCTAAGAAACTCATTAAAAATGTATACACACACACACACACATACACACACCTATTATAAATTATACACATATTATAAATACACATACCATTAAATGTAAATATATATAAATAAGTATAAAAATACACATATTATAAATTATATTTAGTATATATCATAATATGTTAATTAAATATGCACATACAAATTACTTCACACCTAAAAAAGTAATTTCCTTTATCCTTCATTCTCCTTCACCTACTTCAATCTTCTGTTCCCTTTCATAGTACAACCTATCCAGTTCCATTCTTCTCATTTTTTTCTTGAAACCACACCAATTAAGATATTTATCTCCACCTCCTAGAATTGCTGTTATCAAGGCCACCCATGACATCTCTGTTGGTTAAATTCAGTGTTCGGTTTTTAATCCACTTCTCCCTTAATTTAGCATCTATATTTAATCACCCCAATATTTTACATCACCTTTTTCTCTATTGATATCTGGGATACCATTCTCCTTCAACATTTTTTTATTCATTTCACTGGCTGCTGCTTCTTATTTTCCTTTCTTTTGCCCTCATCCTTGTTCTGATTTCTATGTATTAGATCAGGAATTAGACATTAGACATCTTCTTTATCTATACTAGATTCTCAGGTTATCATACTTTATTTAGTCTCTTGCATTTAACTACCAATTCAATGCTTTGAAATATTCAAATTTGTATCTTCAGTCAAGGTCTGTCTCCTGAAGTCTGCTCCCTTCTTTTCTTCTCCTTAACATATAATATGCATAATTGTTAATTCTTAAATTTATTTTGTGCACAAAACAATTCAACCTTTGCTACAATCTGCTCAGTCTTCGCTATCCCAGTAAATGGCAACTTCATGTATCTACTTGTCTAGGTAAAATTCTCCTCTCTTTATCACATCTAATCTCCATTATATCGGTAAATTCTGTTCACTTTACTTTAAATAGTTGCTGAGGAGTGCCTGGGTGGCTCAATCCATTGACCTTCTGACTTTGGCTCAGGTCATGATCTCACGGTTTGTGAGTTCAAGACCCGTGTGGGGTCCTGTGCTGACAACTCAGAGCCTGGAGCCTGCTTTGGATTCTATGTCTTCCTCACTCTCTGTCTCTGTCTCTCAGAAATAAATAAACGTTTAAAAAAAAGTTAAAATAGTTGCTGTTAAGGACACCTCTCACCACTTTCAGTGCTACCACCCTGGCCCAGGACAACATCAACCCTTCCCTACTTTGTTACATGTACCTTCCTAACTAGTCTCCTTGATTCCATCCTTGCCTCCTTTAGGCCACAAATATTGTCAAAATTTAAGTCAGATCATATTCTTCCCTTGCTTGAAACTTTCCAGGGCTTACAATCTCACTCATGAAAAAGCCAAAAAATTTTAAAAGTCCTACATGGACTAGTACCCTTTATTACCATGAATTCATTGTCTACGTCTCTCCTTCCCCACAATTTAACTCCAGTGTCTCTGGTTCAGGTTATTGCCATGCCGTCAGTATACTTGGACATGTTGCAATGTCTGGGATTTTACACTTACTATTTTTTCCTCCCAGAATGCCTTCCCAGGATATTTATGTGGCTTGGGCCCCAATTTCCTACAAATATCAATAAAATATAAACTCTCAGATACTTTTCCCGACCACCCTATAAAGAGAACACTCTACCATTTGCTTTTACTTTGTCCTTCTCCATATATATATATATATACATATATATATATATATGTATATATATATATATATATGACTCTATATATGTATATAAAACACTATAACAGTGTTATATATAAGATAGCATGACACTATATATGTATATAAAACAATATAACAGTGTTGTATACAATATATCATAACATAGTATATAACACTAAACACCATTGTCACTTAACAGTTCTTTTCTCCACACTGTTTTCTCCACACTACTTTATAAGACTTATGGCAGCAAGGACTTTGTATACTCTCATCATTCTTATATTTTCAACCCTTAGAATAGTGTCTTACATGGAGGAGGTTCAAAATAAATATTTATGGAGTGAATTAGCAATCTTCCCAAATGCATTATAGATACATTAGAAATAGTATTAATAGGGGCACCTGGGTGGCTCAGTCAGCTGGGTGTCCGACTTCAGCTCAGGTCATGATCTCACAGCTCGTGAGTTCAAGCCCCGCATCAGGCTCTGTGCTGACAGCTCAGAGCCTGGAGCCTGCTTCAGATTCTGTGTCTCCCTCTCTCTCTACCCCACCCCTGCTCACACTCTGTCTCTCTCTCTCTCTCTCTCTCTCAAAAATAAATAAACATTAAGAAATAGTACTAATAACCATGGACCGTGAACTAAGTAAAGGGAGTTTGCAAAACTTTTACAAATTGCTGTCTCTCTCCAACTACACTTAAATATTACCTCAGATCCTTTGGGTGGGGGAAAATTCTGACAAAGGCCTCCTGATTCTGATTTAAAAATCTCTCCCCCAGATTTTTTAAATTCTTTGGTTTCTAGCAGCTCCAAATGGCATAATTGCTTTCACAGAGCTTCGCAGCCACCCAAGACCTATTTTTGACAATTAGTAACACAAGATGAGTTACAAGACTGCGGTTAGTGTGACAGTTCAGAGTGAATGCTTGCTTGATGCAATAAAACTCTCCTGGGAAGATGTAGGTGGATGATGGATAGACTCCAATTGCGAAGAAACTACTCTACAGTAAACTACTGAAAACAGAACGATCAGAACTGACCCTAAGCATCCCTGAAGCTCCAGTATAAACCAAGAAGTAAAGTTTGAGAAGGCGGATCTATGTAAGTGTACTTACTATAACACTTACAATTCTCTGTATAAAACACAGGTGGACAATAAGTATAATTTTGTATTTATCTCTGAATTTAACTCCTAACACAAAGCCCCACTTTACCATTTGGCTGAAATTAATCTCATTATTTTGGGGGATCTTCATCTTCCTTAAAGCTTTTTCCAAAATCTGGAGCCTTTCTGTAATGTCAAGGTATGGGATGGAGATGGTTGAACTGATCAATCAAATTTATTATATTTATTCAATGCAATCTGCCAATAAGTTAAATCTTTCTCTGTGGCGACCTGTCCATTTTCTCACAATTGTACCTTTTTAGGTTGTATAGCTTTTTAATCAATCTGATAAATAGGTAACTTTTTTCTGTTTGGGTAAAAAATTTAAAGTGTTGGATATAGTCCTTTCCAACTCCCGCTTCCCTGATGTTCTTAAACAAATGGAGTTTATTTGCTGTATACAAAATATCTTACTCAGTTGTCTACCCATATGTACTATGTTCTACAACATTCTTGTCATTCTTGTGTGCTTGAGACTCATTTTGCTGCTTCTGTACTTTTCTGGGAATTCTTTGAAGGTGTCTAAAATCCTGTCTTCCTAAATGTATCACAAAATCATAGACTCTCGGGGATTCTACTCTGTTCTTCCATCCAAAAATCCTATAGGATTTGCCAAGTTCTTGTTTCACCTCCGACTCTTTTGTAACTCCCAAACCAGAAACCTTTACAAATCTCAGGGACAGGAAGTTCTGCTCTAAAGTCATCTTTAGATGTATTTTTCCCAAAATACATTATCTTTGCCTAAAATTCTTTGTTTCCCACTCTTTCCACTCCCACCCTTAAAAAAAAAAATCCATGCTTTCATTCCTTGAGACAGTAAGTATTATCCTAAAGTGGTCAAAGGATGGATGGTGGAAAGTGGCAAAGGGTAAAAGAAAATATGAGGAACAAAAACAAGGAATAGAAATAATATTTTAAAACTTAGGTTAGTCAAAATTATAAATACAGCAAGTAGAATGGTGGTTGCCTGAAGCTGAGCAGGGAAGGGAGAATGAGATGTTCTTTAATGGGGACAGAGTTTCAGTTTTACAAGATGAAGATTCCTGGAGATGAGTGGTGGTGACGGCTGCACCATATTCTGAATGTATTTAAGATCACTGAACTGTGTATTTAAAAATGGTTAATGTTTGGAGCGCCTGAGTGGCTCAGTCAGTTAAGTGACTGACTTCGGCTCAGGTCATGATCTCACAGTTTGTGGGTTCAAGCCCCGCGACAAGCTCTGTGCTGACAGCTCAGAACCTGAAGCCTGCTTCGGATTCTGTGTCTCCCTCTCTCTCTCTCTCTGCCCTTACCCCACTCATACTCTCTCTCTCTCTCAAAAATAAACTTTAAAATAAATAAACTAATTAATTTAAAAAAATGGTTAATGTTTGAGTATTTACTTTTGAAAAACATATTGGCCAAACGTAGCTCTGACAAAGACAGGGATGTTGAAAGCTCATTTGCAAGAGCAAATTGACCTTAAAACAGTATAATACAAAATGCTTTACTGTGATCCCCACATTAACACTTTTCGTCTCTTCTACTGTAATCTTGGAGCATTATCATCATACCCCCCCAAGTGCTCCCCCTCCATAAAGCACTGCCTCTGAATGTTGTCACACTTAGGGTGTCATTGATATGGAAACTTAAGAAGTTATTCTTCCCTGAAGGTTGGCATAGCTAAAGACAGGGTCCTAAAGTAAAGGCAGGAAGTTGAAACCATGGGCATGTCAGTGGACAAAACAAGCTTAAGGACTAGAGGATGCCCTCTTTCCCTATGTATCAATTATACTGCACTGTTTAAGCCTGCTTGCTTTATTAGCCATGGGGAGACACTAAGATAGAAGGGCAAAATGGAAAAAAAAAAATTAAAATGGTATGTTTGATGTTAGGTGTATCTTACCATAATAAAAAAAAAAGGGAAAAAGCATCATGTTGTTACATAGAGGAATAGAGAACATATACCAGTGATACCTGACTTCCTAATAACCTAATATCTCCTTAAATTTTGCCTTCACATACAGTCACTTTTCTTGCAACTCCATCCCTGGCACATACACACACACACACAGACACACACACTCAGTTAACAATCTCTACAGTAAATCAATGAATTCTTTTAAAAATGCCATATTAATGTGAAAATGGATATCAATAGTCTACATACCCTCAGAAGGGATATAAATCATAGATATAATAAGAGGGTCATATGGGAAGGATTTAAAGATGAGATATTACGGAAGAGTAGTGGGTAGGCCAGTTGAGATACTTTGATATAGACAGGCTGTACAGATTATAGTATGTAGGCTTAAAACATCAAACAGAATCTAAGTGTGAAAGGAATTAGCTAAAAATGAAAAATTCTGAAAATTCTGAAAAATTCTAGTTTTCAATTCTAAACCTTCTAAACCCCAAACAAACTTGACAGGAAGGCTGTATCTTCAATTACTGGCTCAATGCATTTTCCTGTGAGAGGGTTTCCCCTGGTTTATGAACTCTCCCCGCATGCCCTACCAACATCCTCACCACGCCCACGACCCTGCCACATACACTTGGGCACCAAAAGACAATGGAAGACATAAACTGAGTTTGGTGGCAAGTTGAAAAGGGAGGTGGACTTTTGGAAAGGAAGCAGAGAGGAAATGGGAGATCTGGGTGATCTCTAGTATTAGTGGACATCAAGAAAACGTTTAAGCAAATAAAAAGAAAAAAACAAATCAGGGAGCATGGAATTTTTCAAGAAACTTTTTGAAACTGAAAGAAAAATAGCAAGGAGTTAAAAGAAAAAAAAAAAAACAAGTGGTGATTGTTCTGATTTTCATGCTAGGATTTAAATTTAGCTTTTAAAATTTTCCTGCTCTAACAGTTTCGACATTTAAAGAAACTAAAGAACTTTTACAAAGTTAGATATTTGCTGTTGCATTTAAGGCACTCTGTGTGTTCAGTAAATGGCATAATGCCATTAAGTTCCCTTCACAGATGTGCAATTTTATCCTTTTACTGCAGGATCTTAATACAGTGAGTGCTTCAGGGAGGACAAGTCAGAGCTGAGAGCCCAGTAAAGAGTTCTCAAATCCTTACAGTTGAGCCTGAATTTTAATATTGTGTCATTAAGAAAATGATGCTCAATTAGGATGGCATTTACCCTCTCGTATTTTGTTTTTACAAGACCCATCTCTCAAAAGTTTCCACCCATAAAATATATTCTTTTAGTTAGAAAAGTGTTTAAAAATTAATACCTGAAAACTGGCATTTTATCATATTACTTTCATTATATGACATAACCAGCACTGTTGCTAGGCAACTAACTATGGCTTTTGGAAAACTGCATACTTTATAACAGATTACTTTAGAGGCACGTTTTCAAAACAAATAGAATAGTGTTATCTAAAAGAATCTTGTGAAATTCTTGTGAAATGGCTTTTTTAAAAAGTCAGCATCTCCAAAAGTGAGGAGGAGATGCCCTTATCATATAGGTACTATATTTTTCACTTAACAAGACGGGAAATTGAGAGAGGGAGAAAAAGAGAGACAGAGACCTCAGATTCATTTACAAGTACCCAAACTGCTAATGAAAATGTTAAATATTTAATTTTCACTCAAGTATTTCTGTGGTGAGGCAAAAATATAATTATTTATAAAAAATGAACTATATATACATATATGTATATACATATATATATATATATATAAAGAGAGAGAGAGAGAGAGAGAGAGAGAGAGAGAGAGAGGGAGAGAGAGAGAGAGAGAGAGACTTGAAATACTTAAAAATAAAGTGAATTGCTAGAGCCCTGGTTATGTCTACTGGTTTCCTAACAGCTCTCTCTCTTATATACAGAAATGATTATCAAGCTTGAAAGAAACCATTTTTGGTGACTAGCACTAGTCAGCAATGATTTAATTTAGTATGGAAAGGATTATTGCATTGAGTAGAAGTTCAGAATACAGAACATCTAAAGTCTTTTTAAACTATTTTCTATGACTCCATAAAATGTTATATTTTATTCTTGAACAGAATTTTTTAAAGAATAAGATGATATATGTTAGCTCTAGAGATTCTGGGTAATATAGAAATGCATAAAAGACAAGATTATTTGTTCATATTAAAAACAAAAAAAATAAATACTGGTATTAATATTTTAGCATATCTTATTAGGCATTTTTTCCAATGTGTATTGTTTTAATTCAGATTAATTTGTTTTTACTTTTCTATGGACCAAACTGATAGTCTGTATATGTGTGTGTATATATATAGTGTTATATATATACATATATATATAACATATATATATACATATATATAACATTATATATATACATATATACATATATATATGTATATGTATAGTTTTATAGTTTACCTTTTCCAGCTAATGTTATACTGTGAGCATTTTTCCATATTTAACTTCTTTGAAATATATTATTAAATAAGTGAGTGACAGCTTACCATATGGCTGTAACATGATTCATTTAAGTTCTTTCTACTATAGTGGAATATTCCACCAAGATTTCATTATTATAAATAATGTTGCAATGAATGTCCTTATTCATAAATCATGATCCACAACTCTCTTGATTTCCTTAGGGTAGGAGGCTAGAAGTGAATTTACTGAGTCAAAGGGTACACATGATTTTATGACTGCAAATACACATTTTTCATTATTTCTAAGCAAAAAAAAAAAAAAGGCTACTTTCTTTTAAAAAACTCTGCCAACAATGAGTAAGAATGGATAATACAACTTAATTGACATTGGATAATACTAACTTGAACATTATATCATTTGTGAAAGAAAATTCAATTGTATTTTGTGCTTTTGGTGAAATTGAATAATTGTTTATTTCCATTTTTATTTCTTCTTTTGTCTATTTGGGTTCTTTATTTTTCAGTCAAAGAATTCATTCTTTTATTTTTCTTATTAATTTCATAAATTTTTAGTCTACATCTATTGGGGTGACTAATTTCAGAGAACTAGGATCAACTTGGACTCTTTTTGGTGTAGTAAAATAGAAGTTACAGGATATTGAAAAATGGACAGTCTAAGTTTTTTATCCTATGTCAGAGACAGCTATCTATTGGAGGCTATCTAGCCAAGAATTATATTTCAGGAAATATGTTTTAAGAAATTCTGCATGCTTAGTTCTAACCGCTTCCTTAGTTCTTCTAATGGAGACATCCCCATTCTTCCATCCTGCCAGTTGCATGTTCTAGATGAAGCCCTACGGGATGGCAGAGCCAGCCATAAGATAGAAAGAATTCTGGTGTTTGTATCACCAAATGGAGTTGCCCACCAAAAAAGAGCAACCTTCTTGGGTTGTCATTTGTGTGAGAAATAAGCTTCTAGAGCTTTGAGCCTTTCGGGACTTTTTGGTTCTATTTGTTACAGCAACTCCATATATTTCAATAATGCACTGACGATTTGTTCCCGGAAAAAAACATTTATTTCCTGTCATCAACTCTTTGCAAAGGTAAACCCCAGTGTTCACTTGATCATGGGCCAAACCTAGAATTCTTTTTACCCATAACTCATAACCAATCCTTGAGATTACAACCAGAGGACAATCTCCAAAGGAGAAGATGCCCTGATCCCTTGTATTATTTCTCCTGGGGCAGAAAAGATTGACCATTGTGACCACAAATCACAAATTTCTTACTGCATTTTATTCACCATCACGAGATCAATGGTGATGTCCATTCCAAGGTTGTTTGCTGACCTAATTTAAGGCCTTAAAAGGCCATCTCTCCTCTCAGTAAGATTTTAAAAGGAAACAGAAAGCAATTAGACAATTCTCATAGAATTTTTGAAGACACTGTACTTGCCCACGTTTTGTTATCTTCTGTTTTTTGGGGGTTTTGGTTTTTTGGTTTTTTCCTTGAGAGTGAGAAAGAGCACAAATGGGGGAGGGGAAGGGCAGAGAGAGAGAGAGAGAGAATGAAAGAGAATCTTAGACTTCATGCTCATTAGGGAGCCCCAGGTAGGGCTCCATCCCAGGACCCTGGGATCATGACCTGAGCCCATATCAAGAGTCTGACTCTCAACCAACTGAGCCACCTAGCTGCCTCTCTTCTGGAAACTTTTAAATGCAATAGACAATCACAGGTTTGGGTTTTTTGTTTGTTTGTTTTGTTTTTGTTTTTTCCCCTACCCTTATCAATTGCCCAAAGAAAAGGTAAGGATAAAAATTGGTTCCGGAGTAGAGTACAGATCCTTAGTTCCTTAAGGGATATTTGATTGGCTATCTCCCAGAACAACTGGGAGCTGTGCTAAACTAATATATATATATATATATATATATATATATATATATACACACACACACACACACACACACACACACACACAGA
>NC_064811.1:29157454-29176468 GCF_023721935.1 Panthera uncia
TATACACACACACACACACACACACACACACACACACACACACATTTTTACATGCCAGTTGAACAAAAATTATTGTGGCAAGCTCTAAATAGTTTGATTCCCAGGCCCTACACCTAAATTCTGTTTCTGAAGGTCTGAGATGAGTTTTGGAGATATATATGCTTAACAACTTGCGCAGATGAGGCTAATTGCATTTAGTCTTGGAAACACATGCTTCATTATTTTGAAAAATCAGTATCAAGTAATTAATTACAAATTGCTAACTTCTATTATAAATTGAAAATTTCCACACTCTTACTGCTTTTGTATTTTTATTGAAATTACTTATTTTGTTACAAATAAATAGTGTTTTTCTTCAAATTTCCTCTTTTAGAGATCTCTTTATAAAATTCTCGTTTTATTATATTAACAATCATTATTTCTATGTTACTATTTTCTTGTTTCACATCACAATTTTTTAGACTTGCACTTCCCTTCTTGAAAAATTTATTTTGATGCATGTTTCCACTAGCTGGATATATCTTCAAGTAATTTTTTCAGGAAGACTACTTAGGTGGTATAATTTTTATGCCCTTGCATGTCAGAGAGTATCTTTCTCCTGCCCTTGCAAATAAATGATGGCTTCACTGGGTATAGAATTCTTAGGCCTTAATCTTTTTTACCTTCAAAGCTGCTGATGTTGCTCTATTGATTTCTGACCCTTAGTGATCAGAAGAAAAAAATCTAACATGAACCTCATTATATCCTTTGAAAGCAACTCATCTTTTCTGCTGGTTATGCAGGGTGTCTATTTTCACTAAATTAGCCTGGTACTCTGTGACCTCTTTTGATTTGAGGCTTCAAGTCTCTCCTTAGATTAGGAAACTTTTTAAAGTGTTTATTTGATGATTATCTCTCCATCACCTTTTTCTGTTCTCTTTTATTCAAATTCCAGATAGCAGTATATTGGTTCTTCTGAATCCTTATCCAATATCTTACAAATATTATTCTCCAAATAAATAGGGTTTTTTCTACAAAATCTAATTAAAAGATAATTACCTGTTTTAAAGTTTTTTTCATAATACTTTTTACATGAATACATTATTTTCTTATCTTAGATTTCCCCTTTTCAAATTTCAATATACTATATATCATTGTGATTACAAATTAGATGTTTTACTTGGCTCCACCTTTTTTTTTTTAAGTGAGTCCTCTCCAAAGCTCCTTAGGTTCAAAATATTTGAATCCAGTTTTTGTGCTATTCAATTTTTCTAAGTTCATATTATATATATATATTTTTTTCAAGTCTAATCTCTATCCCTTGTTTGTTTTTGAGCTATGCACTTAACAAATGTGCTGCCTCTTTTATAATTTATAAAATTTTCCTTAATAAAAGCCAGATGGATACATGCCCTGGTTATTGTGCATGCCAAACTTAAGAAAAGAAATTCTGGAAACTATCACTCTATTTTCATTTAAAAAAAGCATGTAAATGCCCTATTATATGATTATATTCATTATTTTGGTAAACTTCCCAATAAATATATAACATTTAATAATAATACTTAATTAATGTCTTTGATTTTTTTAGAGTAAAAGGCCAAGGCACTTTGGGTGAAATCTGATAGAGTGAGATAAACATCTAACCACTACAGAATGCTTTAATGGTCAGTTACCTAGTACCTAATTCAACTCATTTTTAAAAATCTAGTATACTGTAATTCCTACCTCTTCAAAATAATGATTTTTTAAATATCATGAAGGATGTTTCTGGTATAAGATAATTCATTTATATTTATAACTGCATAATAATTATTTTGCAAGTAATATTTTCCTCTAAATATCTATTATTACTTATTTCCTTTTTTAACCAAAGATCCAAATCAATTCCTGATGAAAGTCCCCAGATGGAGTCAGTAGTGTGTGGAATATGACTCGCTGCCTAGTATTAGCAAGGACATTAATTATGCATGTCAAGAACTGTGTGTGTATTAGTCAGGACTCCCCAGAGAAACACAAACATAGGATGTGTATTTACATAGAAAGATTTATTATAATGAATTGGCTAACATAATTCTCGAGACCAACAAATTTCAAATCTGCAGTGTGGACCAGCAGCCTGGACACCCACAGAAGCCAATGGTGCAGATAGAGCTCGAAGGCCTGAAGGTAATCTATTGAAAATTTTCCCCTTGTTTGAGGAGGTCAGTCTTTACATTCTAGTTAGGCTGTCCTTCAGCTGATTAGATGAGGCCCACCCTTATTATGGAGAGCAATCTACTTTACTCAAAGTTCATTGATGTCAATGTTAATTGATCTCATCCAAAAACACACTCCAACTTAATACATAAAACTAACCATTACAGTGTCATCAAGGAAAATCATCATAAAGAGCCCAAACATCTTAGTCAATTTATTTAACCAATTTGAGTCTCCATATAGTTCTTTGTAAAAGGAAAATAAGAGCACACACTAAATGGTTATAAGAATGAAATAACATAACACTTTGAAGCACAGAGTGCAAGTCAGAACTGGCAAATAACCAGAGTCAGGAATTTGTCCTGAAATACAAAAAGGAAGAGAAGATATAACAGGTGGGTCTCTGGAGGATATGGAGGAAGAATTAGGAAGGGAAATATAATATCAGCTAATGCTCCATAGGTTTCCAATATAATCTCTCACCTAATTAACTTTACATTATGAGCTAGGCATTTTTTCCCTAAATGTATTTATTTTTATTTTTAAGAGAGCAAGAGAGAGAAAGAGAGAGAGAGAGACAGCACATGCACACACAAATTGGGTAGGGGCCAAAGGAGAGGGAGGGAGAGAATCTTAAGCAGGCTCCATGTTTGGTACAGAGCCTAAGTGAGATCATGAACTGAGCCAAAGTCAAGTCCATTGCTTAACTGACTGAGCCACTCAGGTGCCCCTGGAGCTAGGCAGTTTCTAAAAGAGGCAGTTAGCATACTGGTTAAGAACAGCGGCATTTATGCAGAAGACCTGGGTTAGCATTCACACCCCAGTACTTACTGGTGCCCAGCCTTATGTAAGCCACCTAACCTTTCTAAGTCTCAATTTCCTCATCTATAAAAGTAGAAATAATAAGGGCTTACCTTTTATGGGGTCATTGTGAAGGTTTATAAGATAATGCATGTAAGCTCTTGACAAGTGCCCAATTTTAATTATTATAATAAATATTAATAGTAGACTCCCCTTGTTACATTAGCTTAAGAAATAATATAAACAATTAATAGAAATATATTGAGGATACATGTATCTATAAAAATACTAAACATTGAAAAATTCTAATAGAGTTCCTCTGATATTTTTACTTTCCAAAAACTTACTTTCCGATAGGGTTATTTTGTATCAACTCTAAAATTTGATAAAAAACAAATATGGAATGATCACTATTACCAAGTTTCAGTGCCTCATGGGAAATTTCATTTAAATTTGCACAACCTCTTGACGATTAACCTCTATTGAATTTAAAGAAAACTTTCCACCTTTGTTTCTGAGGTTTATAAATAACTAGAGAAATAGAACCTAAATAAAAAATATGATATTCTCAGGGGCAAGATTCCAAAAAGTCATAAAATCAAGTGAACCTGTATTTTGTTTCAGTTCCCATTGACAGTGAAATTTTGTATTTAACTTATTTTAAATTGCCAATATGTGGTGTTAATATACATATGTGTTTGTAGGAGAGGAAGATTAATTTTACATTAGGTTAATGAGTTATTGGATGTCAAATCTGATCACATTAAATTACCAAAGTAACAAAACAGGAACTGAAATTTCAGCATGTAAAATTGAGTCTAAATCCACAATTAAAAGGGGGAAATGATTAACAAATGTATCATAAGTAATGTTCATAAACCTTTTCAAAAAGTTTGGCTATGCAGAGAACAAACATCGTGGAAATAGACCTCTTATCTCTAGAAAACACATTTGTTAGGCTTAGAAACAAGATATAAATTATGTATACCATTGCTGCAATGAAAAAATACAATTGTTGCTTGAAAAATTCATTAAATTGTAAATAAATTATAGTTTACCCATGAGTTGATTATTTATCTCAGGAATTTGTTTTAGAGGGATTTGAATGCCTGTAAGGTGAATAGAATGAAAGTAGACAGTGTTTTGACATTTTAGCCAATTTGAAGGTGGAAATCACACACACAAAGAGGGAGCGAAAGGTGAGAGAGAGAGAAGGAAAGGGAGAGGGAAAGAGAGGGGAAGAAAACAGAGCTAGTTAAAAGTAGACCCCTAAGCCAGAAGTACACAAAAAGAATCAAGTAGAAATTGGAGTACTGATTTCCATGCATTTAACCTAACCAACCAAGCCACAAAGTGCCAAATAATCTGGTGTGGGAGCTTTAGAGAGTAAACCTAAAAATCTATCAATTTGAAAATTGACTTTAAAAGACCCGAAATTGCATCAAAAATGAAAAGAAGAGGTAGCAATTGTCTGAAATCTTGGGTGTTGATTCCAGTTCATGGCAAGCTTCACATTGTGTGAAATTGAAAGGGATTATATGTTTTGTTTTGTTTTTCTTACTTTTCTTCTTCTTTGTTATATAACAACTTTTTTAAAAACGAAAATCAATATACTGATTTCAATAACTAAAATCAGTATACTGATGATCTCCTCATAGTCTGAAAAAATAACCTTATGACACTATTAATATCCTTCTACCTCTAAAACGGAAAGAAATCCAATTGCTTAAAAGTGCCAGACTTTTTTGTGATGAAAATGCTGTAAAGAATCTTATATCTGTATCAGAGAGGCTAGACACTGTAAGGACAAGTACAAATTAAAAATAAAAGTTTAATTCTCCCTTCTGAAACTAAGGGAAAAGATCTCATCCCCTTTCCATTTCTTAATGTATTTGCCTTACAAAACTGGTATGTAATTACTCCTCTCCTTAAAACGTACATAAATCTTTCTGAAGACAACTAGATTGGCATTTGTGAGCTTTTTTCTTTTAAGCTTATTCATTTTTGAGAGAGAGAGAGGGAAAGAGAGGGTGCACACAAGTAGGGGAGGGACAGAAAGAGAGGAAGACACAGAATCCAAAGCAGGCTCCAGTCTCTGAGCTGTCAGCACAGAGCCCCAAGTGGCTGGAACCCACAAACCCTGTGAGATCATGACCTGAGCCTTAGTTGGAAATTTTAACCACCTAAGCCACCCAGGCACCCCCATTTTGTGAGCTTTCTGACCTAAGTCTTTCTCAAGGACCTTGGAATTATCTTTTTGAAATGTAAAAATTAAATGAGATATATACCTATGTCCCAGTGCCCTTGGAGGGTAGGAATGTAACTTCTGTGGGTCCTTGCTCCAAGTTGTAAAATTACCTCCTGCCATAAAGATACAAGAGTGTATTTTTTTCTCCAGATAAAGACAATTAGTGAATAGAGATGATTATCTCACTTACCAGGTAAACTTCAGATGCATTATGTGTGACAAATGGTGATGTAAAATTCTCTTATGTGAGAACCAGTTACTGTTTATCTTGAAAACATGTATGTAATGGACTCTATCTGCTTGACACTGTAAAGAATGAGATTTCTTTTTGTCTTTGCAATCATTTAGTGGATTACCTCTGATGTGCATTACATTTTGGTTGAATGCTTTTCAATAATAAAATGGTTTTCTTTCTCTACTATGTGCAAAAGTTTTCTGAGTTGGGAGAATATTTTTGTTTTTAATTACACTTCTTCAACAAGAAGTGTAACAAGATCAATAGATCAGGGGTGCCTGGGTGGCTCAGTCGGTTGAGTGTCCGACTTTGGCTCTGGTCATGATCTCACGGTTTGTGAGTTTGAGCCCCAAGTCGGGCTCTGTGCTGACAGCTCAGAGCCTGGAGCCTGCTTCAGATTCTGTGTCTTCCTCTCTCTGACCCTCCCATGCTCACACTCTGTCTCTGTCTGTCTTAAAAGTAAATAAAACATTTTTTAAAAAAAGATCATCTCATGATTTTTATTAGAGGATGAGGCAAGTGTCTAACTGGCCTACATAGATATTTTTGAGAAAAATGAATAATGTTTTAGTAATATACACTTTCAGACCTCTGTTTTAAAAATTTTTATTGTTTATTTATTTTTGAGAGAAAGAGAGAGAGAGACAGAGGGTGAGTGGGGGAAGGGCATAGAGAGAGAGACAGAATCTGAAGCAGGCTCCAAGCTCTGAGCTGTCAGCATGGAGCCTGACACGGGCTCAAACCCATTGACCACAAGATCATGACCTGAGCTGAAGTGAGACACTTAACTAACTGAGCCACCCAGGTGCCCCACACACTTGCGGATTTCTTAAGATACTTTCACTGACATGAATATCTAATTAACCCAGAACAGAGAATTGTCTATTTTCTATTGTCTATTGTCTATTTTCTTCATCAAGATAAAATATCTACCATTTCTTTTGTTATTTCATTGAAATATTTTTTTCAATTATTTATTTGAAATATTGCCTTTTTCAGGACACCTAAGTAGCTCCATTGGTTAAATGTCTGACTCTTGATTTCAACTCAGATCATGATCTCACAGTTTGTGAGTTCAAGCCCTGTGTCCAGCTCCGCACTGACAGGACCAAGCTTGCTTGGGACTCTCTCTCTTCCTCTCTTTCTGGCCCTCCCTTGCTAGTGTTCTCTCTCTATCTCAAAGTAAACATTAAAAAAAAGAGAGAGAGAGATAACAATCAATCTCATTTATTCTTAAGGAAAATTGAATTCCTGACATTTTATATTCTTTAAAAAACACTTATTTCTATAAAATATAAGCATAAGTTGTTGACCAGCTTCATGATGGAATCCATGATTGTTAACAATAAATATCACCATAACCGTCTAGTCACAAATCAGCAATTTGTTATTAAACTGGAGTAGGGTGCTGATTCCTGGGGAGGAATCATCAGACCAGAGTAAGGTAAGATACCAGAAAACAAGGCTCCTAAAACAGGGCAGAGATAAGAAGCAAAAGATAAAACTTTAAAAAAAAAACAATAGTTATCTTCCCATAGTACTGAATTTTGAAACTTGGAAAATAATATTACTCCCTTATTAATTTTCATTTGCTAAAGTCTGGAATTGGGACTGTTACTCAGTATGTGACTGTAGAGATCCATGAACTTTAGAGTAAAGAACAGAAGCAAAGTAGAAAGAAGAATTATATTAACGTTCCATTAGAAAATACTGTCTTTGGGACATTATTTCTGTGGGGAAATATCCACTTAATTTTATATTTAAACTTGTGTCATTTAGAAGCTGACATTCAGATTTTCTTGATAAAGGTGAATTGTGTTTCATTTTGACAGTTGTAGCATTAATTTTTCAACAAATGTTTTTCAACTATTGATCAGGTCTCAGTGCAAGTGAAGGCTGGTTTCCTCTCTCTCTCTCTCTCTCTCTCTCTCTCTCTATATATATATATATATATATATATATATATATGTGTGTGTGTGTGTGTGTGTGTGTATACACACATATATATGTATATACTTTTATAGACATTATACTTTCTATTTTGTATTTTCAGTTGTTTGTAGCAATTTATTTTGAAATCTTTGAAGACCTAACAGATTTTTTCCTTTTAAAGTTTTTCTACTTCTTGTCACATCAGACATGCTAGAAAATTTTAATAAAAGATGAGTATTTTATTTTCAGTCTTCTGTTTCACTGTAAATAGATAATGCATACTTTAGAGCAAAGTATCAACTAGCACAGTTTTTTTGGGTGTCCTGAAAAAAAATCAAGATTGAGGATTTCACTGTGGGGCAAAGAAAAACAAGTAGTCCAACATCAGGAAATCATGGTTCCCCACCTGATGTATGATATTGGGCAAGATCTTTAACTATTTTACATTTATTCCCTCTTTGATGGAAAAAAAAAAAACATACCAATCCTGGTTGGCCTAATCACAGAGTTGTGATAAAATGCATAATGAGATAATATTAGCAAATTTATTTGTTTAAAAACTAACACAAAGTTATTGCTGTTATAAAAAATCCACTCACCCTAATACTGAATAATCCAAGAGAAGCTTCCTGAAGAGAAGACTAGCTTTTAACAACATGTATAATTAGAATTATACTTCTTGTTGACTCTAAAGGACCCATGGTCATGTTCAATGTATCACTAAGGCCTCAGTACTGAAGCTGTGGTCAATTCAACCCAAATTTATCACTTGTCTTTGCCTCTTTTCTACATATCTGTGTTTCCCTTGAAGTCTTTCTCACCTATGGAAAAAAAAATACCAACAATAGCAAATTCCTCCTTTTGTACTCATGGAAGATATCAGTAGCTGACCCTAGAATTCATTCCCTCTGAGTTCAGTGTCAGACTTCAAATCAAAACACAGTGCTCAGCTACTACCAAAACATAGGAATTTACACACAAAATAAGGATGATTTGCCACTTAATGTTTCACTTATTTCTGTTCTCCCAGTCATGATGCATGCATCTGAGAGTAGCTAGCTTTTTGGAGGCAGTGCCCTTGTTCCAGAGGTCACTCTCTTAATGAAAATGGGGATTTCAACTGGTTGCATAGATTGTTTATAGCTAGTTGTAGAGAATAAGGAGCAAAGTAAGATTAGGAACAGTTAGCACCTGCACAACGCAGAGACTCTTCTTATTCTGTTCATCTGTAGAGGGACCTTACAGGCTTAACTTTTCAGTAAAAGGGAGCCACAGAGGTTGACAATAAAAGTTAGGTTTACAGGTTCTGATGATATCTTTTACTTTGAGAAAAGATGGGAAAGGGAGTAGGGAGGGATGCCCTGGGTACATAGACTGATAAATGGCAAGGGAACCCATTTTATAGAAGTGAGATTTAAAGCTCCAAGTCAATGAATGAGTAAAGAAGGAAGATTACATAATGGCATGAGCATACTTGCAAACATTATGTTCATCTCTTAGGGAGAACTTTTCTCCCTTGTTAGATTTTATGAGCACCTTATGTAGAAATATCTGAAAGAGTCCCATAGCCCAGAAGAGATCAGGTAAGGGAAGGGGGTGTTGCCATTGTCTAGGGCTGCACTACAACCCACTCCAAAATGCAGTGACTGAAATGAGAACCATTTTATTACATTTCATTGTTTTATAAATCAGGAGTTGGTGAGGCTTGTCTGGGTAGATTCTACGGTTCCATTTGGCATCCACTGGGTCACTAAATTACCTGGGTGAGTCTGCAAAGTCAGTGCTTCTGGGATGGCTGGAAAGCTGGACTCATCAGGTCTCTTTCCTTTTCTCTGTTATCTCAAGGCTTCTGCCCATGGTCTTTCCAGCAAGGTGGTTGGGCAACGAACAGGATGGCTTCCAGTTTTTTAAGGCTTGGGCCCAGAAAATGACCCAACATTATTTCCATTATTTCCTAAAGGTCAAGCAATCACAGAGTGCACCCCAATTCCAAAGAAAGGAAAATAGACTTCATCACTCAGTAGGAGAAATCTGAAAGAATTTGTGGCCATGTTCAGCTGTCTTGTAGGGTGGATCCTTGATAGCAGCTCATCTTTTCTCATCATTGGGAAATCACAGGCTGCAGAAAAATTACTGTTTTGTTATTGCTTTGATTCTTTTGAAGCCGTCAGTAGGAAGAATTCCTAGTTTAAAATCAGCTTTTAAATGGACAATTTGAGCTATCTCTCTTCCCCTGTTTCAGTCAATCTCTATTTCCTTCCATATTATTATCCCATAATCTCCCAAACCAGAGTAGTCTGTTTTAAAAACACCAGTGATCCAGGCTGCTGTTTTTGATAAAGGTCCTTTTTATATAAGAAGTGATTTATGAAAGACTTCCCTGGATGAAGGGCAGTAAGATATAGTTTCTAATTTTAGCGATATTATAAGTTAGAATCAACCTTTTAACCTCTTTGATTTTTGTTTGGATAATAAGTTCTCTCCTATCTAAAACTTAGAATTGTGGCTAATTAACAAGGTAATGTATATTAAAGTCTTTTGACTTTTATGTATGAAGAAGTATTATGATTAGACTCATTAAAATTCCAATTTCAAACATTGTAAATTAACATATGCAACTTCAAAAGATATGTTAAAATGTCCAAGTGGGAAAATACATGGGAAAAAAATGTTAACTATGATGTACTCTTGATGATTTTGTCTTATTGTTTCCAGTTCAGAAATATTTTTTATTCATGAAGCTCCTTTAGACTGTCTCATCCTTCTGGTTTCCCAGAATCTCACCTTTTCCAAGGTTATGCCAAGAGACTTTATACACACACACCCACACACACACATACACACACCTCATTTTTAGTTTAATAATTAAATCTTAATTATTTTCTCACATTGGAGATCACAATTAGTGATCTTTCATAGTTCTCTTTATGTACATGAAAGAATTTTATTTAACAAGAATATTTTCTTTAATTAAATGTGACTGCAATGGAAATGTCAGAAACTGATAGTCTAAGGCATAATACCACTTTCAATTCATGATAGACACATCCAGCAAAAGATTATTATTTGGGAAGTATTCTAAAGTGTTCCTTAAATATTAGAGAAGTATTTTTATATAATATAATATAATTATTTTTCTTTTTAGACAGAATAGGATTTCTTTATGTTCTAAACCAAGAATACCAACCTCTTTATAGCCAAAATTTCTCAAATTAGTGCTTCAGATCTTTAAGAGATTATAAATATCTCTAATGCAATGTCTCACTTATACCTAAATCCAAGGGTAGAGAAATGTTATCATTATTGTTTAATTGGACATACAGTAGTTGGTTGGATACGTGGCAATGGAATATGTCTAGAACACTCTTCCTCTGATATTAGCATAGCTGATCCCCTCACCCATTTTAAGTTTGATGCAATTGTCAATAAGACTGCCTTGACCACTCTTCAAAATTGCAATTCACCATACACATGAACATATTCCTGGTCCCTCTTATTCTTCTCTGCTTTTTCTCTTTTTTCATTACCTAGCAATTTATAGTGCTCTATGTATTTTACTTGTTCATTAGAGTTTATTGTGTTTATTTAGAGTTTATTGCCTTCCCTTCCTACAATGAAGGGCCATGACTACAAAAGTCTTATTTCGTTCACAGATATACCTTCAGGCACCTATAATACTGCCTGGCACAGAATAGATACTCAATAAATATTGAATTATTGAAGAAATACTAACTTCTCAACACCCATCAATAGATTATGTTTTATAAATATGTATATATTCAAATTACTTGGAAGATTATCATAAAGCCTGATATAAATCTGTCAAATAAACATTTGTTAAACGAAACACAGGATGCCAGGTAGTGAGCCACAAGTCAACAATAGGCCACAAAAGAAATTGAAATAAGGAAGTTTATTACTCACCAGTCTTACAGGAAGCACATGTACACTCTCAGGGGCCACACAGTGAGAATAAGGCAGAACGCAGAGAGAGAAAGGCAGGACCTGGGGCTTTTATTAGTCTATGAGCAGAAAGCCTTGGAGTGGTGTTGGTAAGCCCCATGGAGATCTTATCTTAGGGGCACTAAGACATACAGATTCGAGGAGGCAAGGGAAACTGTTGATCACAAGGGCTGTTAGAAAATCAAACCAGGAACTCATATATGCCTGTGAACTCATATATGCCTTACCTTTGAGAGAGAGAGAGAGAGAGAATGAGTGGGGGAAGGGCAGAGAGAGAAAGAGAATCCCAAGCAGGCTCCATGCTGCTGGTGCAGAGTGTCATGCTGGGCTCAACCTCATGAACTGTGAGATCATGACCTGAGTTGAAATCAAGAGTCCGAACCTTAATAGACTAAGACACCCAGGCACCCCTGTTTTGCTTTTTAATGATTATTTCTAAGACTCCTTGGAAAAATTGCTCATTCTATGTTTGGCAAGGAAAATGTACAAGATGAGCTTAGGATATCTTTTACCAGAAAGGAAAGAATCAATAAAATACAAATTGGCTTATATCTAAATGATAAACAATTCAATTTTCTGGGTCTCTCATGATTCTGGGATGGAATAATTTGAGGATTCAACAAGAATACTGAATTTGACTTCCAGTTTGGTCTCTGACACACAAGGAACTTGGAAGTCATCACTTTCATTCTTATAACAAGAAAAAATTGTACAAAGTGAAAATCAATGACTTTCTTGGACCTATCAGAGAACTGAGGTTTCAGAGCAAGCTTCAAGCCTGAAATCTATAGAAACAGATTAATCCAGACAGTCACAGCCAAGATCTTCTTACCCATACAAAAACCTCAGGAGTGTGAACTGGTAGGAAGACTTAAATGGTAGTTTTGACAAATTGCTGGAAACTGAGTGTGGACTAGTATGAGCATGAGAAGTTCTTGCATGCCACAGTCTTAGGAAGGACATTAAATGGACATGACCTTTGGGAAATCCCCCAGGTTCTTAGGGTGAAGACCTAAGTAAAGTCCCCTCCTGGTTCTGGATGGAGAGGGGAAGAGTAAACATTATGAAATATGCCCCAAGCCTTCTCCATAATAAAGACCTACTTTCTATGGGAAAAGACTTTACCAGAACTTCATCCCACCTGGGAAGGGCATTCCTCCCACTTCACTCCCTTCTAGCCTTCCTGTCTATGTAAACAGGAAAAAAAAAAAAACAATAAACAGGGGTCAAGTATCCAAGAAAATTGATTGGGAATAAGAGTGAGCTAAGGAAGAGAAGAAAGGAACAGAAGGGAAAACAAGAAGGAAACAAGGGAAAACAGAAGGAAAAATAAGTTACCGGAGAAACACTTATAAAGATCACAGCACAAAGACACGTGTTCAGGGAAAGACATGTGTCTAAATAAGATTACAGAATTCTTCCTCTTCCTATCATCCTACCAGCACACAAACAGCACTCCGGTGAAATAGTAGTGGATTACATCTGGAAGAGCTGAGCAACACAAACTCCCTCTCAGGAGGAGTAAATAGGGAAGTTCAAGGTTATGAGGAACTGCATATACTATGATACTAGAGGAAATTGAAACCTCGGATACCTTAGCCACAGAAAATATTAAACATAACCCAGTTGCTAACCAGGTTAACATTAATCCTCACACTAAAGACCTATCAGTTCCTATCACCTGATACAACATGTCCAGCTTTCAACAAAAATTATAAGGCACAATAAAGAGCAAATAAATATACAATATGAATAGACAAAGTAAGCATCAGAACCAATATGCCACAGATGTTGGATTTATCAGACAGGGAATTTAATATAACTATGATGCACATGTTATGGATTAATGGTAAAAGTAGACAACACGCAAGAATACACAAGTAATCTAAATATAGAGACAATAAATCTAAAAATGAATCATAAGGAAATACTATAAATTAAAATTCTTTGAGATCCTGGGTGTCTCAGTTGGTTAAGCATCTGACTCCTGATTTCAGCTCAGGTCATGATCTCACAGGTCATGAGTTCAAGCCCTGCTTTGGGCTCTCTGGTGACAGTGTAGAGCCTGCTTGGGATTCTCTCTCTCTCCTTCTCTCTCTGCCCCTACCCTGCTCATGCTCTCTCAAAATAAATAAACTTATTATTTTTTTAATTCTTGCAACAAAAATTAAGAATTTTTTTTAACTTTTTAAATATTTATTTATTTCTGAAAGAGAGACAGATAGAGCACGAGCAGGAGAGGGGAAGAGAGAGGAGACACAGAATCAGAAGCAGACTCCAGGCTCCAAGCTGTTAGCACAGAGTCCAAAGTGGGGTTCCAACCCATGAACCATGAGATCATTACCTGAGCTGAAGTTGGACACTTAACTGACTGAGCCACTCAGTGCCCCATGAATGCTTTTGATAGGCTCATCAGTACCCTGGACATGGCCAAGGAAAAATTTAGTGAGCTTGAAGATATGTCACTAGAAACCCCCCAAACAGAGATGCAAAAAAAAAAAAAGAGGAAAATTCATAAAAAAATCGCAGATCATCCAAGAATTATGGGGAATTTTATAAGGTAGCAAATACTCATAATTGGAATCTCAGAGGAGGATAAATAAAGAAAAGAATATTAAAATACATTTCAAGTGTAACAGTCAAGAACTTTCCAAAAATTAATGACATACATCAAATCCCAGATCCAGGAAGGTCAGAAAACAGCAAGCAGAATAAGTATCAACAAAACTACACCCAAGAATGTCGTATTTAGTCTGCAAACAAAAAGAGAAAATTATCTGCAAAATTACCTGCAAAAGTGAAGGAGAAATAAAGGGTTTTTTCAGGCAAAAACTAAGAGAATTCATTGCCAGCAGAACTGCCCTGCAGAAAATGTTGAAATAGTACTGAATTTTTTTAATGAAATGCATCAAACATATTATTCATGAATTCAAAATACCACTCTCCCCTAAATACACATAACTACACAACAGGTGGGTCTCCAATGAAAGTTACCAGAACATGAACTCATTATTTTGAAAACTCAATAATAAAGCGAACAAATCAATCATTTATACTTTTTTCTGTGCAAATTGTATTTAAAGATAAAGAAAACAGTTGTGTAAAAATTCTCTTTTGAAAAAGCATTCTACCTAATAAATACAAAACGTATGATAGAATTATAAAATTACCATCTTATACCACCTAATGAAATAATAGAGCTCAACAATGGTCTACTACAAACACTGAATAAAATTTGATGAGAAATTTTATGAAAGAAGGATCACACTGGTATTATCTCAACCCACTAGTTGGGTTGAACTGAAATTAGTAAATGAACTCTAATAAAAGGTCATCATTGAGATAATTAGGCTCATATAAGTGAGGATGGTTATTAAAGAATTTTAAAGATTGGTTTTAACTTTGGATAATAATGAAATGTCTGTGTGTGTCTGTGTGTGTGTGTGTGTGTGTATGTGTGTGTGTGTGTGTGTGTGTGTGTGTGTGTGTGTGTGTTTTAAAGCTCTTAGTTAGATGCACATGCTGATGACCTTACAGGAGAAATGACATGATATGTGTGATTTTTTTGTAAAACATTTGAGCTTGGGGCACCTGGGTGGCTCAGTCAGTTAAGTGTACAACTTCAGCTCAGGATGAGATTTCCTGGTTCATGAGTTCAAGCCCCACATCAGGCTCTGCCCTGGTAGTGCAAAGCCTGCCTAGGATTCTCTCTCTCTCCCTCCCCTGCCCCTCCCCCACTCCCTCACATGTTCTCTCTCTCTTTCTCTCTTAAAATTAATAATAAAATAAAAAGAATACTTGAGGTTAAGAAAATTAAAAACTGGGAGGAGTGGTCAATGAAACATGACTATCAAAATGCTGATAATAGTTGAAGCTGGAAGATGGGTATATAGAAAGATTTAACTTACCTTTCTATTAATAGATATGTTGAAAATTTTCCAAAATAAAATTTTTTTTTAAAGATTCTTCTCAGTAGAAGAAACTAGAGGTAAGAGCTTACAGGTATATAACAAACATATGTAGGCAAAAGGCTCTCTTATAGCACTGAGAAGACTTACAACAAAGTGAGCAAATTCCACACTTCTATAATCCAATAAAAGGAAATCAAACTTACTTTATAGCAGCATTATCAACAAAATTCAAATTACGGAAAGAGCCCAAATTTCCATATTCTGATAAATGGATAAAGAAAATGTGGTGTGTGTGTATACACACACACACACACACACACACACACACACACACTGGAATATTATTCAGCCATCAAAAATAACGGAATCTTGCCATTTACAACAACATAGATGGAGCTATAATGTATTATGCCAAGTGAAATAAGTCAGAGAAACATAAAACAATTTTTTTCATTTGAGTATGGTTGCCACACAATGTTACATTAGTTTCAGGTGTGCAACATAGTGATTCAACGTCTCTATAGGTTATGCTGTGCTCACAAGTGTAACTACCATCTGTCACCACACAACATTATCACAATATCATTGACTATATTCTTCATGCTGTGCCTTTTATCTCCATGATTTATTCATTCCATAACTGGAGACCTTTATCTCCCACTCTCCTTCACCCATTTTGTGCAGCCCCCAACTCCCTTCCCTTTGGCAACCATCAGTTTGTTCTCTGTATTTAGAGTAAAAATACTTATAAAATTTAAGGGGTCTGAACAGCCAAAACTTCTCACCCATCAAGACAGTTTTGTTCAAAATTATATGTGAAACCAAAAGAAAAATTATTCACACTCCATTAGTGCCTTTCTTGAAGAAAAAATCTAACTTAATGAGAAATTACTAACTGAAGGTTAGGAAACCTTCTCTGACCTTCACTCAAAGTGTTAAGGACTACCTAGAGAATAACTAAGGACAAATATCTTAGGGGCCTCTAACATCAAAGGGAAGGCAAGAGAAGGTCTATAACAGTTGATTCAGAGGTAACTAGAATCATAAGCTGTAAAAGAAATTTCTTTTTTATTTAAAATTTTATTAAGATAACATTTTACTTTCTATAATATTTGTCATGAGAAACTCATTTTAGTGAATCAGAGTAAAAGGAATAAAAAAAATTTTTTTTTTGAAAGCCACTATGGACTCCTCTCCCCAGAAAGTGAAGAATCCCAAGACACATCCAGTCACTGGGATTC
Organism: Panthera uncia; assembly: GCF_023721935.1. Classification (NCBI taxonomy): domain Eukaryota; kingdom Metazoa; phylum Chordata; class Mammalia; order Carnivora; family Felidae; genus Panthera; species Panthera uncia. Next base: position 29,173,964 of record NC_064811.1, read on the forward strand.
CAGTCCATCCAAAGTGCTCCGAGAATGCAGCTGGAAATTCCTGTGATGATTTCCAGAGCACGTGAAGAAGGTATAATCCAGAGGAAAGAGAAATGAGGAAAGTTTTGTAACTCCTCCTCTAAAACTCCTCCTCTAAACCTAGAACTGCGTAATGTTCAAGAAATTGCCTTTTTATGTGAATAAGGCAGAGACTCCAATACATTTAAAATCTAAGATTATAAAGTAAAGGGCTAGATGTAGTTATAGACATAGATATATAGATAGATCAATAGATTGATAGATATAGCTAATTCCTTGGGCAAAAGAAAAAAATTGTTTTCCAAAATAAATAACATAATTACTGAATAATTTAATATCTTAGTTGCTTTTTCCTATGATGTTGATTGTTAGGTGAAACAGGGTCCAATACAGACATTCCTTTTAGATTATTGTGAAAAGTCTCAACATGTTTATTGGTTTAAGAGTGGCTGGAATAATCAATGTATTTCTCAGTGCCTACTTGTGTAGCTTAAAATCCTCATTCAACAAAAGTATAAACAACTGTTCCAATAAAATTTAAGTAACATTTTAATTGGGCCCATAAAGGAGAGGCAAAAAAATAGAAAGGAATTATTAATATTTCCTGTGGTGTATCTCATACATTCACCCTGGCCCTCCCTTATTTGAGCAGATAATCATAAAGTTTTCATCTTGATGAAATCTTCTTATAATTCTTAGGGTCAGGAGGAAAATGGAATCACAGAACAGAAAATTTCATCTCCAGGATGAAAAACAGAACAGAAAGATTTTTTTCTTATGCCCATAATACTTTTATTCCAGGCTATAAACATGTTATTTATTTAATAATTCATATTTTGCTTCATTCCACAAACCATTTGAGACTATGCATTAGATAGCTCCTCTTTGAAAAACTGCCACGAAAAAAATAAAAACTCCATTTTGAAAAGCAAAGAAGTAAAACACAGATGGAACTTTCACAAGGTCAAAAACAAAATCAGAGATGAGTGAAGTAATAGAGATTTTCAGTATGTTTGTTCCTTGTTTCTAATTCTGAATTTTTCATTGGAATGGCCAAAAGTGATTCATTGTTTCTTTCATCCTCTTTGAAAATATTTTGTGAGCTAGAATTTGAGCCCTAAGTGATTTCTTATAAAGATTGAGTGTTTCATATTTTGAAGTGCCTGAAGCAATTAAATATATATTAATTGAATAAGTTATAAATCATGTTCTTCAAATGTCGTTTTTTAGATTGAAAAAACTGAATGATAGTTTGAAGATCTTATTAATTGAAAACTAAATTTCCAGCTGAAAATAAAAGGATAATTTATAGTATAAGTACTCAAAAAGTACTTTAAACACTATATTTTTCTAATATAGATAAGTATATATACAAATTTACTTTCATTTATTCCCCCCTTCATTTATTCTTTCTTTTAAATTTTCTTCTATCAGACATCTATCTTAGTCAACGTATATTTTAAATGTATTGAACAGTATTGGACAGAAATACGCAGTAACAAAACAAAACAAACAAACAAACAAACAAAAAACAGCAGTATAGGCAAACTCAACACAATCAGATCCAAATCATCTCCTGACCAGAGTCCCTTTTGCTGTCCCCACCAGCCACACAAATCCAAATTCCTTGTTACCAAGCCCCTCAAATTCTCACAGGGCAGCCCGACCTTCAGTTCATGTCTCCTGCTCTCCTTTTCATTTTCCTCATTTTTAGCTTGTTTCTCCCTTGTTTCTTAGTAGCTCAGCACCCCATTTTGAATGGTTTCGTTACATTTTAACCAACACTTCATGTTTGTTACACCTTATATACCATGTTAATGAACTTTATAATTTGAAGTATGTATTTCTTGTTTCCTAGGCGAACACTGTTTATGTAGCCCCTTAATGATACCCTCTGAAGAAAAGTTTAGATGTAATTCTTCCTCACATGAATGTCATAACTACTCCATCAGTCTATAGACCACAGATCTGTAGTTTGGATATGATAGCCTATACAGGTATCTATTTGCAAATTTGAAGGCTGACCCAAAAGGTAGGTTCATTTTAAATAATCATCTGAAGAAGTTGCCTTTCATGCTGGAAAATTAAATAGGGGGTGGGGGGGCAAGCTGTAGGTAACTGTTGAAAGGTTTGGCATTTTCTACAGATTAGTCTCTCTTTTCTATCCTTTCCTAGTATATAGCTGGGATGGTGCTCCTCTCTGCTACTGGTTAAAGATGACAGTGGATAAGAGCAGAAAGGTAAGAGACACAGAAATCACCTGACGCTTTGTTGGCCTTCCATGGCGAAAAAGATGGAGCCAGTTAGTTTGAGAGTGCAAACCTCTTTTTTTGTAGATTAATTGCTTATGTTTCTAATTATCTCAGTATTTAATGTCTTCATATTATCCTGTGATATTTAGTTAAAGTTGTTTAGAAGTGCTAGCCTCTTTTGCTTTCCTGAAAGAAAGAAAGAAAGAAAGAAAGAAAGAAAGAAAGAAAGAAAGAA
>NC_064811.1:29176478-29275333 GCF_023721935.1 Panthera uncia
GAAAGAAAGAAAGAAAGAAAGAAAGAAAGAAAGAAAGAAAGAAAGAAAAAGAAAGAAAGAAAATCATGCTTTTTAAGGTAAAACGATTCTAGAAAACTCCAAAAACAGGCTGATGCCCCCTGGTCAGCTATCTGGACCTATCCAGCATCCCTGCAAGTAGTTGCCTATGAGACTCTAGATTTCACATCACAAAAGGAAGCGGCATCTTCTTACATCTCCCTATAACATTTCCCATAATTTGTCTGGAGTTTTTCCTCATTTCTTAAGGGTTTCACCCCCTGCCCCCTTAATCATCAATTTTACTGGAAAGAATTTGGGAATGTGGTTTAAACACAATTACTTTATTTTTTAACCATAGAACTTCAAAATTTCTCTGTATCCCCCTTTGCCCCAGACATTGAGGCAGAGTTTTCCACTCCTACTTCTTTCAGCTATCTTCTGCCACAACTGCTGTATTCGTGATGTCATGCTGCTATCAAGGTTTAAATCAACAGTTCCTATCTCATTGCAATAGGCATTCTACACATGCAGGTCCTGGGCAATGTGTAGGTTAGGAGGCAAGGCCTCATCCTCTTTAGCCCATTGGTAATTATAAGGTTCTACTTCTCATAGACTAGGTATGAGAAAGCTACATGTGATAGTCACATGAGATTAAATAGGCACAAAGGGGGCTTCCATCACATGTCACTAGAACTTGGAAATAAGCTAAAATTATTAAATTGGTAGCAGCTAGCATGTAACACATGGGAACCACTGTCTACAAATACCATTTTTAAAACAACAACAGCAACAACAACAAAAACAAAAACGAAACACACAAAAACAGAATGTCTCTAAGACCCAATATAGGAAGACAGGATCTGGAAATCTAGTCAAGACCTCCTGACTCCTAGTCAAACTCTATCCTGTATCCAAGAAATAAATTATTAGGATTAAAAGGATGGTCTGTCCAAAGTCCAAAGAAAAGGAGCCATAAAGAGACCACTGTCAGTGTGTTTCCAATCTGCTCACATGAAAGGTACTCTCCTAACCATCTTCATGTGGTTGGTAAGAATATCCCAGGTGGAGCTGGATGTGTCATCAATCTCCAATCTTCTCCCTTGCTCTAGTCCAGGCTCACTTACCCATTTCCGGAGTATAACCCGATTTCTGGTGTAGACTTTCCAATAGATGGATTTGGATTATACCCTGAAAAGCTAGTGTAAGTACTAGCATTTCTTGTCAGCTAGTTATCATGAGATATGGGGGTTACACCTCTGTATCTTGTGAGTTTTGTTTTAATGAGTCATCTATAGTTTCTGACTCACTCTGAGTATAAGTGACTCTAGACCTCCATGCCACAAGTTGAGGCATGGTAACTGCCAGGGTATAGCTACATAAAAATGCCTGCCTGGGAGGCTCACCATCTCCATCTCTGGTATCTTATTTCACTTTGACCTTCACAGTCAAACTCACAGTCACATTTATATACATAAATATTCATATTGCAACAATGATTCTTCATAGTTAAGTATTGAGAATATAATAAGTGACATAAATTACCACCTACTATGAAAAAAGGTCACAATTATAACTCGAAGAATTGAATATATAACAGAAGTAGGTGGGAGAGGCAGAGAAGGAAATCTTCAACGGAATGACATTTCTGAGGAAATAAGTGGAGGCATAACCCGAACATGTGTCAACAATTTCAAATATTAAAAATATATATATAAGAAGTCAAATGTATTAGTGCTACTTGACAATTCTATGCCGAAATGAGGTTTCTTGCTACATGGAAATATTATCACTTCTATTATGCGCACTCCTTCATAGAGCTCAGAGATGTGATTCAAAGGATAGGCAGTATTCATCAGCAATGTTTTGACAGTAGGAGATAACAGATATTAGGTGAATATTTCCCTGAAATGAAATATAAGAATGTGTCTAGACATTATTTTCTCAGAGTAGCTCCTAATTTCATGTGCAATCAAGTTGCCCTTGGCAACTCAGGGGAAGTTAGCTTATCTCCCTGAGTTCAGCATAAAGAATCTAGTCAAATCTTCCAGTGAAATGTGTATTGTCTTGCTGAAGAGCAGATATTCACATCTTGTTCTAATGCATCAGATCCAGTTGCCAAAGCTAATACACAATAGTGACAGAAAAGGTAGCTGAATAGTCTTTTTTAAGTTCTGAGTATTTTAAAGATGCGAATTATTATGAGACTAATTTTGCCTTTTGACATAACCATTTTACATTCCTTTCAAAGTAGGTGTGACAACGGATGGTGACAGGAGAGCGGGGCACCCCAGGAGTGGATGAGTATTATAATCAGCAAAGTGGATTTCATTCACAGTAATTTCACTGTCACTATGATTTTCCCTGCCTGTAAAGCTGAAGACTCCTGTTGCCAATGGTCCCACTAAGCTGTGAGGAAACCACTGTGCTCAGTATCCTCTTGTAAGAAGAAAATTTGTGTAACACAAAGCAAATGAAGAATTCCTAGAGAAAGGTAAATTGTAAACTATTGAAACTCAAAGACAATCAACATTAATGAGAAATGACTTCATTACAAGGGATGTGGAAGAAATAAATGAGAAGCTTCATAAGGTCAACTGCAAAATAGCCAGAACATGAAGAAGAAGATAATGGTTTGGGAGAGTACATCTTATAATGCTTGGTCCTTATTATAATTATCTTCTAATACTATTTACATCCATTTAAACTCAGACGAAAATTTTCCATGAGATTTGAAACTGGAATCAGAAAGGTGAACTTTTACTATCAAAAACACCTAGTTAAGGCCTTTAAGGTCTCTTTGAAATTCTGGGTTAATTTTAGCATCATCATTTGTAAATAAATGTTTGCTATAAGAAGTATAAATTTTTACATTTTATGCAAATTTTCTGTAAATAAGGTATCCTTGAGTTCCAGTTGTATAAATGAATAAATTCTTCATCAAAGAGTGTTGTTTCAAAGTAAGAGTGTACATCACAACTCCCTGAATAAACTTTTAAAACTACAGCTTTTTGGTCTCATCCCAGACTTACTGAATAACAATGACCTACAGCAAACAGCCCAGAATTTGTAGTTTTCAAATGTTCCCAAGGCGAATCTAGTGTAGTTAGCCCTAGTCTTCAGACTTGTGTTTAAGACCCAGTATTTAAGCCATACTACAAAGAAAGAAGAGAAACTATTATTTACTGAGCATTTACTACTATGCGTTAACTAGTTGCTTCCAAAGGTTATCATAATGAGTTTTCTTAATGTCAGGACACCGTAGTGAGTTCAATAGTGTCTCTTCAATATTCGTGTCTCCCCAGAAACTCACAATATAACCATTTTTGGAGATAGAGTCTTTGCAGTTGTAATTAAATTAAGATGAGGTCATACTGAATTAGGGTGGGCATTAAATCTGATCACTGAATTTGTAGAAGAGGAGAAGACACACAGAGGAACAGAGAACACCATGTGAAAATGGAAGCAGATTGGAGTGGTGCAGTTACCAGCCAAAGAATGCCAAGAATGGCCCCAACCCACCAGAAACTGGAAGAGGCAAGGGAGGATTTCTCCAGAGAGTCTTCAGAGGGATCATGGCCCTGCAAAGACTTTGACTGCAGACTTGCAGCCTCAAGAACAATGAGAGAATAAGTTTCTGTTGTTTTAAATCACTCGGTTTGTAATAATTTGTTCTAGTGGCCCTGGGAAACTAATACAGACACAGAAGCTCAAAGAGGTTCAGCAGTCTGTCTATGTCATTCAGTTGGAAAAGAACCAAACGAAGTTCTAAATTCTAGCCTATTGAGTCCAGAGCTCATGGACATCTGGGACAACACTGACAGATTTACATAGACCAAGACTGTATAGCAACATGCGGTCAAAGGGAGACGCCAGATGTCTTACATTAGAATCACCTGTGGGTCTCAGGGTATCTGGGTGGCTCAGTTGACTAAGCATCTGACTTCGGCTCTGGTCATGATTTCATGGCTGTGGGTTCAAGCCCCGCATCAGGCTCTGTGCTGACAACTCAGAAACTGGAGCCTGCTTCACATTCTGTGCCTCTCTCTCTCTGCCCCTCCTCCACTCATGCTCTCTCTCTCTCTCTCTCTTTCTCTCTCAAAAATAAATAAACATTTACATTTTTTTTAAAATGAATCACCTGGTGGTGATTAAAAATGCATTTTTAAAATGCACTTTCCTTGACTCCATCTGGAATTCTTAAATTGAAAATCTTTGCACGTTGGATTTAAGAAACCACTTTTAATGAAGACTTCAGTAAATTGTTCATCTTAAAGTTTGATACTAGTGACCTAGAGAGTTAGGGATCTCTAACAAGACATCACTTTGCATTTTTACTCAAATACATTTTGAATGCATGAGACAAATAAAGAAAGTGACTATGATATCATTGTAGAAACTAACTTGATGAAGTCAGTATGTACTTTGTTTTAAGCCTTTTTGTCCATGAGGCTAAGATTCTAAAGTGTTGTACATGATTAACATTTATACCATTCTCCCTTATATGCAGCATTTTCATATTCTCTGTATCAGTTGAGTCTAACCAAAAACTTAAGGAATACTGAACAGGTATCACTATTATTCCTATTTTATAGGGTAGGTGGTAGAGATTAAAAACTAACAGAAGTTCACAAGTCACTCTCCTATGGTTCACAACTAGAACATGGTATTTTTTTCTGCCCTGACATTGCCAAAAAGTTAGTGGGGATTTATGATGAAAAAGAATATGGTTGGAAAAAGTGTGACTTCTCTCTGCTTTCCATTAAAAGAATGGAATCAAGCAATAAAAGGACACATTATTTTTAAAAGCCATGGAAAGATCAATGTAAAATAGGTGTGAAAGAAGCCACAGAAAAGAACTCTATGTTGAAGAGAACCTTGGAGAGCCCTGGACAGCACATTAACTCAGCTAAGAGATGTGAAAATTGTTCATCAGTGTATAGTCCAGGTGACTCATCAGTTTCTAAACCTTCACATTATTTTTGGACCTTGATTATCTTGGAGATTCTAAATATCTATTAACAACCTTACCTGGATTGTGAAGGATAATTGAACTAGAGAACACTTATTCCCCAACTAGATAATTGGGGGGTAAAAGTGGCTTAAATGACTTATTTCATTATTTTTTTTCTGAAGGACCTGCCTATATTTAAAATTTTTTCTCTTACAAAAGTACCATTTCCATTTACTGACCTTGCAGATACAGTTTAAAATATTTCCAGTGTGGTCAAAACGCTTCTTTAGTGGTGTGTGTATATATATGTGCATGTGTTTGGTTTCCCCAATGCTTTCAGAAAGTGGAAACTAGAAGAAAACATTCAATGAAAAAAATGTTACCAGAAAGCTCCTTAACTAGAATGAAAAATAGGAAAAGGAAGCAGGTAAGAAAGAAAAAAAAAGGCATATGATGAAATGTCCTAAAGTATAAATAGCTTGGCAAGGATCTGTTTTAATTTGAACTGAAAATATATTTAGGTTATTTATTCTTTATGATCCAATAACAGCACATTTTAAATCAAAGGCAAATTAGAGATGAGGAATGACAAATGTGAGATTTTGTTCATCATAAATTGAAAAATTGGAAACTTTGGTGATTACAAAATACTTAGGAATCGATATTGAAGGTAAGTTAAGTACAAAACAATTACAGATTACAGAACTCAATGTAACTTGTTAGTATATTTCATTCAAAATTAAGATGCTCAGTCACAAAGAACTTAATCATACATCAGGTTATCATATGTCAGATCTTATATCAGTTTCCATGGTTAATTCTTACCCTCATTGTACATAACCCTTAGCAGCATTTGGTTGGGTTGAGCATTCAGCTGGGTTTCTGGTATACCTTAGTCATACTGGCCACATCTTCCTTCATAGGCTCTATCTTCTTGTTCTCTTTTACTGGTTCTCCATGTTGAACAATTGTAATACCAAGTAGTACAGGACTTGATCACATACACTTTTTGTCTTCTCTAGTTACGCTCTCTCCCTGGGGAAACTCATATGTTTCCGCTATTTCCAATACCATTAATACCCTCATAGCCCTGAAACGGATGTCTCCAGACCAGATGTCTCCTCTGAACTCTCTACTGGTATATCCAGCTGTCACTATAACATTGCTACTTGGCTTTATTCAAGATCAGTCTGTATTTTCCTCTCTGAATCCACTGCCAGAAGATTTCTCTGAGCAATGGTACCCCGTTCTCTACAATTATGCAGAACAAAACCTGCAGCTTCCTCGAGTCTTCCCTTTCCATCTCATCTCTTACCTTGCCACGTGTAAGTCTGGTCAGCTTTTCCTCCATATGTAACCCTAATCTCCTCACTGTTCCAATTCCTAAACCCCCAATCATCTCCTACATCCTCCTGAGACACTACAATTAACTTGCAACTGGTCCAACACCCCTCATTAACTACCACTCACCACTTCCCAAACTACAACCTTCACATAGAAATCAGAGTGAACCAAATCACATTACACCTAAAAAACAAAAATTTGCTTTAAAACAATTATTTATTAGGTCTAAACGGTATTAATAACTCTCTCTTCAGCATCATCTGCCTCTGCTCTACCATTGTTTATAATCACTCAATTTGTATTTAAAAGTTGTATTTCCTTAAACACTTCAAGATTATTTCTATTTCCTAGTGTTTATATTTGTGATTACATTTTCTTAAAACCTTTCCTTTCTGTGAACTCTAGAATTCTTCTCCCTTTTTATCATGTCTCAAGTCAAATATCACTTCCATAGAAAGACCAGATAAAGCAAGTCCCCTTCAATTACTCTCTTCTATAATAGACTATTTTATCATCTACATAGTATTGATCAATACCTGATATTACCTAATTTTTTGCTCACTTGTTACCTTTTGTCTTCCTCTGCTAAATATGAGTTCTTTGAGAATAAGAGCCTTGCCTTCTTGTAGCTACTTTCCAGTATCTAGTGCAATGCTTGGCAATAACAGGTTCTCAATATCTGTTGATGGAATGATTCCAGAAAAGTGTTGCCATATTTCACAATGTGGAGCTAACACAGATGTACAAACACAGGTACTGCGTTTTTATTGGCATTGCAGTAAGTGTATAAATTTGTTTAGGGGGAAAAATGACACTTTTAGCCTTTACTTCATTCTTCCTGTGCAGGAATCAGAATTGCTCTCATATTTATTCAAGTGTTTTTAGGTTTCTTTTCCATCTTTGTTGGTCTTCTGTGTGTGGAAGTCTGGCACATTCTATTGTCTAGTGACTTTACTGTTGTAAATGGAGATTGGTTTTTACTGCACTATTAATCTATCTATCTGGCTAATAGGAATATCATTGCTTCTCAAACAATCACATCAAACTCTATTATTTCTCATAAAAGAGAAGAAGAATAGAGCTTACCTTGTAAAGAGTATTGATTAGTTCTTTTGTTTTCATTTGTTTTGAGAATCAAATGAGATGATGTGTGTAAAGCTGTTTTATAAACTGTGAAGTGTTATACAAATGATAGTTTTCCATCTGTGAGCGGTGATATTTTTGCCTTTTCTTTTAATATTTTTTGACAGTATACATTTCCTATATTATGCTAATAATAGCAGTAAAAAAGAAAAAAAAATCCCACTCGGGACCTATATTCAGTTAGGTCTCTGGAAATCTTTTCCCCTCTATCAGCACTTCTAAAATGGCAGCTCCTCTGTGAAGGCTTACCCAGCTGGGTTTACCTTTTTTTGGACATGTACATACAACCCTTCACATTGTTTCTCGCACACTTAGAAGTATGTGGAGGTATGTGAGATATTATTTGTTTCTATGGCAACTTATGATTAGGTAGTCAAGACTTACACAGTACCCACTCGATGGGTGCACATGTCTGCACATTTTACATGACTTATATTAATTGCTTCAATCTTCTCAAAACCCCATGAGGGAGATGTCCTCTATTTGCCATTTTCCAAATGAGGAGATTGAAGCAGAGTGAATGATAACTTGCTCAATGTCACACATCTAGTAAGTAGCAGAGGCAAGATATGAGTTTTCTTTTTTACTCTCCACCTCCTTGATATAACTCAATAAAGTAATGAATTTCATAAAATACAAATCCCAGGACACAAAACTAGAAGCCAGACTCTGCACTGTTACCGCAGAGCCTGCTTGGGATTCTCTCTCTCTCTCTCTCTCTCTCTCTCTCTCTCTCTCTCCCCCCTCCCTCTCCCTCTCCCTCTCCCCTCTATCTGCTCCCCCCATTCATTCATTCTCTCTCTCTCTCTCTCTCTCTCTCTCTCTCTCTCTCAAAATAAATAAATGACCTTAAAAAAACTGGAAGCCAGAATGGTGGCAGTGATGATTGCCCAATCTACACAAGTCATTTATTCATTAATTCTTTCAAGAAATATTAATGAACATATCAAGAACGCACCAAGTGTTAGGTATTAGGCTTCATACCCATGATTCAAAGATGAATTAGATAAGTCATCTACTTACTTCCTTTGGTTGGGAGAAAAAAGGATAAAGAGAGATGCTTGGGGTCAAGTAGAATAGGTCAAGTACTATAATGTGTACTTTTGCTACTTTTGAGGACTTTGTCTTAAAGAAAAATTGACACGTTTTTACACAACAAATGGAGAACAACCACAATAATAAGAGAATTCAGAACCAACACATACCAAAAACAGTCAAAATAACAGGAATCAGTTAGCCAGGACAAGAGAAACAATTGAAGTATTCTCACATAGAAAGGGACCACAAATATCTGAATAGCTTTCAAAGACAGAACTAGTTCTATTGGGAGAAAGAGGCACAGAGTAAGATTTAGGCTCAGAACAAAGAGTAACTTTTTAATAGAGCTATTCTAAATGGAAATAAGCTACTTCATGCATAGTAAATCCTTGCCATTGAAGAGTTAAAACAAAGAACAGGAAATTTACTACTCAGAGAAGTTGCAGAAAGTCTTCATATATTAGATTAGAAAGCTGGACTCCACCAGATGAGTTGTTAGTCATGTGAATCAGATTTAATTCAGATCTGAATCAGATTTGATTCTGAATCAAAATCTATTGTGCTCTAAGGAAGATGGAGAACAACAGGATGTGCTGTCAGAAACTGTAGGATCTGGGATTTACTGTTTCGTGGGTGCTGGCAGAAAAAAAAAATGGAAAAAAAAAATGATCTCCTGGATCAGAGACAAAAGACTTTAATACTCATGGCAAAAGCAGTAGCCAGAGCTTCATGTTTGTTTGCATTAATCCCATATGTCCTCCAGATCCCATGGGGGGAATGCCAAGGAGCTGTGATGAATGCCTGCATTACAGAAGAGGAACACTGAGCTTCGGAGAATCATCACTTTTATAGTAAATGAAAGCAAGCCTCCTCTTTTCCAGAGGGAGATATGACCACACCCCTCAAGGTTGCTGCCTGCAAACACAACCCTGAGAGATGGCCCAGGTAGTCAAGGCCTTACATTCTTGGACTACCCAGAAAAAGATGTGCAGACACACTTGGGGTCCATGGTAAATTACGTCTCACAACATGGATTGCAGAGCCATTGAATGTCTGGATTGCTTGGGCATGCCAGAGTCTCTGATTACCAAAGAAAGCATATAAGAAAGAGAAAGATGTGTCAGTGACATACGTCCTATTTAAGACAATCCTTGAATAGTGAGAGATAGAGGAGATAAAAACAATTTGCTTCTAAACCTATTGAATCCAGATGGAAGTTACATATGACATCAACCTTCTTGTTTGTATGCCAAAAGAACTAACCTATTTGGTAGAGGCTTATTTATAAGGTTTTTAATGGCGAGAAGCACCCATTTTTCAAGTACAGAATTGCCCAAATCAGCTTTTTCCTATGCAGGAATTTTCATTAGATTTAAAAAAAAAAAAAAAAAAAAAACCCTCACCTACTCTTCCTGCTTTCAGGAAGATAAAAATTTGTGTCCCAAACACACAAGTAGATAAATCAACAGTGCCACCTAGTGGAATCATTTATTTATATGCTATAAAAATTATATTTTCTACAACCCTATCCACTTTTTCCTTGTGTTTTTTGGCAAAGATGAGCTCTTTGAAAGCCTAGTTTAACCAATATATTTTAAATAATTACACTATCTGTTCTACCTTCTTAAAAATTTATTTTTATGCAGAAATCGTGTGGTATACAATGGAAACAGCTTTTAAGATCAATTTTAAGGGCTGCTGGTTATATAAGGATAAAATTAAGAAATGCACAACACTTCCTGGAAAGTTTTGTGAGGGAAGAAAAAGTTAGTGAGTATAATCTAGAATAAAAATTATTTAATCGTTAAAAATCTAGATCACTTTGAAAGTGACAAATCATAGTGTCACTGTAAGTTACTATAATTATGAGTCATAAATTTTCAAGGTCTTTCTGACTTTTAAAGTCATGTAGATTGTAGTATGCAAGCATAGAAGCTGGTCATAAGGAAACACATTGGAAAAATAACTATCTTACAAACTTTCACACGCAAAAATTGCTCATAATTGCAGCATTTTACCACAAAAGGAAAAATACGTTATACTCCAGTCAATTGGCATCTTGTGTAAAATGACTGCAGAGATCACAAGAATAAAGACTAATTTTAGAGTTAGATTTTCCAGGAATTTCCAACATTTTGCCAGCATCTAGGTCAAATTTCTCAAGAGAATAGGAAGAGATAAACATAGAAGAATCAGAAAAATTAAAATAAATTTGACATTTTTTCCAATGATTCTGAAATCCCATGTTCTTTTCCTTCATGTGAGGTTGTATAACGTAGTGATTAATATCAGGGACTTTGAATTCATATTTATAAGGTGGAAACATATGAAACAGTGTTTTTTTCCCATAAATTGAAAGAGGTCAAATATTGACACTCTCATATGGCTCAGTCCCATCCATTAATATCCTAATTCCATGTGTACCTAAATGACTTTCTTTGGACAAGTTGCTTCACTTCAATAAGCCTCAGTGTCCTCATCTTTTCAATGGTGATAATACATATCACAACGGATAGTTGGATAAATCAGTGGAGAAAAGTATCACATAGTGTTAATAACTACCAACCCATAGTGATCATACAAAGAATGATTTCTGTAATTATAAGTGGTTTTACAAACTATAATTTTGGGCAATATGAAAGGGAAGAACTTACTAGTTAATTGTCAACTTTTAAAATACCTGACTGACAAATTAGAAAGCCACTTTCTCTGTTTGCCTCATTCTCATTTGCTTCTGTTTCTTAGAGTTTCTTCCCAGGTCTTCATTATATACACATCTTTATCATTTAAATTCTGTTCTTTAAAAAAAAATATTTTTCCAGCTAATGAGATTAGACACAATCCAGTTCTTTCACAAGAGCCTCCAAAGGATATGCTGCCATTTTGTGGTTGCTTCTGGTGATCCAGACTTCTTTGACTTACACTTGGACAAGATTATTAAAACTCACTTCCCCTTCAACACTCCACACCATGATGTGCTTTTCCCCTATCCTAGCAGCTTACACTCCAGTGTGTGTCTGTGAGCCTCAGATAAAGTAACAGGAATGGAATTGCTACTGAATCCTACTGGGCTTATACACCCGCCTCTGGTATAACATAGTTTCACAGGATCTCTCTAAAGACAATGGTACAATTTAGTGATTAAAGTGTGGTCACTAAAGCCAGATGGCCAAAGATAAAAACTAATCTTGGACAAGTCTTAGCTATGTGATCAAAGGCAAGTTGCTTAACACCTCTACTTTCCTTGTCTGTCAAATGGAAATAATGATAGCACTTGCTTAACAGGGTTGTGTTCAGGAATAAATGACATAATGCATCTGCCTGGACCAGAGTGAGAGCTCAAGAAACGTTAGCCTTTTTTTTTAATGTTTATTTATATTTGAGAGACAGAGAGAGACAGAGCATGAGCTGGGGAGAGGCAGAGAGAGAAGGAGACACAGAATGTGAAGCAGATTCCAGGCTCTGAGCTGTCAGCACAGCACGGCTAGAACCCATGAACCGTGGCATCATGACTTGAGCCGAAGTCAGACGCTTAGCCAACTGAGCCACCCAGGCGCCAGAACATTAGCTATTATTAATTAAGGAGGGTTGTTCTGAGTCTCAGACATTGAGACGTTCAGGGAGAAAGTAATTCTAAGCATTCTTTCATTCATTCTAAAAATAATGACTGAGCTTCACTAACCACCAGACTGGTGACAAGAAAGGGTAAAGGTTGATACAGTTTCTCTCTTCATGGAATTTGTAATTAGGTGACACCTTGCCAGCAGAGCTGAAAACTAGGGCTATCTCTGACCCTTGTTTGTGTCCCCACAAATAAATGGCCACCAGGAAAGGAGAGGATATCTGTGTAGGGATGTCCCCACAAACCTGGGGAGCATCTTCATAGTGAGATGTAGAGGTTCTCAGGAGGCATCCCAGGCCTATTCAGTGCCTGGACAAGGGAACTCTCTTCCCACACAGCCCCAGAAAGAGTGTTCACCATGTGCCAGCCTGCTTGTGTTCAAATTTCAATTTTCAAGAGTAATTCTGAAGGCTGGTACATTTGTAAGGAAATTAGAGTTCAGAAAGATTGAATGATGTGATGAAGATCACACAACCAGTATATTTCAAGGTTCAGATTTGGACTCAGATTTGCCTGGCTCCTAAGTACATGTGCCTGACTTTTTCTTCTTGAGCGGAGTTAGTGGGGACAGGGGATGCAGTTAGCTGGAGGTTAATCTTACCGATGCTGAAATCTTGTAATCACTGGAGTAGAAAGCAAAGATGGCCTTGTAGAAAAAGTGAAAAGAACAAAGGTAAACAGAAAAAAAGAAGTCTTTAGCACTGATAAAAACAAGAAGAGCCCCAGGAAAACTCATGGGTCTGTGGACAGCCCAAATGGTCTGAGTGCAAAGAATTCACGTCAAGCTTGGTCTCCACTTCCCATGCTTTTGCATGTTTTTGAGCCTTCATGCCAGTTTTCCTTGCCTCCAATGTTCTTGACCTTCTCCTAAAGTGCAGGTGAATGAGGTATGAGCATGCTTTGCAAGAATGCTCAAAGGACCAGCAGGCAGATCCTGCAGTCAGACATGCTAGCTTTGGATTTCGGTTCTGCCATGGAACATCCTCAGGAGGTAACTCAGCTTACTCATTTCTAAAAAGATGTGCTAATATTTACCTTCCCAAATCCTTGAGAAAATTAAGTGAGGTAGCATGGGTGAAACGCCTAGCCAAAGGATGGATATGTAACAGATGTTCAATACATGTTAGTCAGTGTATCTCAAACTGCAAGTTGTGAAATCAGTGTTATTGCTCACCATCAGGCCACTGGAATGGAATGGAATGGAATAAATCAGAGTGTATTGTACTTAACAAGGGTGAAATATGTATCAAACATCTTTGTGTTCTTGGATCGCAATATAAAATGCATTTATTACCATGAGTCACAATTAAAATTTTTGAAAGCCCCTACATAGCTCCTTTCTCCTTAATGCATTTCCAACTAATATAACCCATATTAAGAGACTGACTAAGCCCAAATTCATCCTATTTGAGAACTTTACAGGATGGTTCTTATGTTTTCCATTATTATTTCATGTATAACTTCCATTCCTTTCAAAGTATGTTGTAATTGCCTTTTACACAGCCATTATCTCCCACAAATACCATTACTTGTTTACATGCCTATCTTGGCTCTAACTTTTTTAGGGACAAGGACAGTACTTCATGATTTCTTTTCTTTCTTCAAGGTTAGCAAGAGACCAATAAATTTTTTGTGTGTTAATATGAAAAATATAAGTTGAGGGACGGCTGGGTGGCTCAGTGGGTTAAGCGTCCAACTTCGGCTCAAGTCATGCTCTCAGGGTTCGTGAGTTCAAGCCCCACACAGGGCTCTGTGCTGACAGCTCAGAGCCTGGATCCTGCTTCAGATTCTGTGTCTCCCTCTCTCTCTCTGCCCCTCCCCTGATTGTGCACTCTTTCTCTCTCTCTCAAAAACAAATGAACATTAAAAAAAAATTTTTTAATAAAAATATAAGTCAAAGTCTATAATTTGCTTGAAGTGGTAGGGTTTAGATGATTTTAGTAGAACTTTATTTAAACTATCCTTCATATTTGAAAATTACAACAGTATTTAGAAAACATGGGAGGAAAAATAATGTACCTGAGCTTAAGAATGGCTTCCAGACATGAATTTGTCATTTGTAACCTTGTAAAAGTAAGTTTATCTCTCGAGCCTGAGTTACTACCTCTTTAATGAGGTTGGAAATCTATAGGATTTCTTAAGTCTCTTTCAGGTTTAATGTTTTTGATTTTGTTGATAATACTATATGGCAGAAGAGAACATTAAATATGAATGATAGTAACTCCGGATTATATCGCCTATTTGTTAATTCCCCCCAAATATGTTACAGTATAACATAAATTATAAATTTGGGAAGAACTAAAAGTATTTCAAACAATTCTGCTTTGATGAATCAGGAAGAAATTCTTAATTCTTGTTTTAATAAACTAGGAAACCAGAGAAGAGGAATGAATTCAGCTTGTTTTCTAGATTTCAGTTCCATTAAAGGCCTGAAGAAAATTATTCATGTAATTATAAATCATTACTATTTTTATAGTAATGCACTGGAATCACTGTCCTTTATATATGTTAAGAAAAATTTTCCCAAGTAAATGGGAGACATATAAAGGGTTGTTCAGAAAATAAAATAATTCATAGATTTTTAATTTCACTTCACTTCACTTAGTGAAAACATCTTTTATCTTCAGTGCCCAGAAAATGGTAGTTGGATTTGGCAACCATGTAGTAAACACCTATTAACTGATAGACATTGGGCACTTTTTGTACATTTTTCGGTTTTATCCTCAAACAACTCCATGGGGGTATGAAAGACTGATTCCCATCATAAAGATGAGGAAATTGAGGATCATGTATAAATAACAAGAACCTGTATCTTCTACAGAATTAAAAATACTATGAACTATATGTGGAACAAAGAAAACACACCAATAATGAATAAATGTCAGACAAATGGAGTATAAGCTCCAAAATCAGAAATGGATTAGGGCTTAGGGTAAATCCTAAGATTACACATTTCTGTTGAAATTTCACAAATAGCTTAGTTCATTTTTTTTGTTTTGTTTTAGACTTGTTTATTTACACAGGTATCAGGTGTCCAGGGTACTAAGGAGGAAAGAGTTATCACATCTATAGTATAACCACAGAGGATTCTTAGTAAGGAGTTGACATATAAATGAAATATGAAACAACCAGGAATTATAAAAAAAATCCCTGGGTTTCATATACCCTCTTTCTACGAGCATGAATAGCAGCACTCAATTTCTTTTAGTATATTTGTTGAAATCCTTCTTCTTTCCAGATTTCTTAGATAAAACTACTGCCGGAATGAAAAGTGGTACTAGCAGTTTTGGCCTCACGAGTGATCTGACAGACCAGGCGTGCACCCATGCTGTGTGTCCCCACGTCAAGATGTTCATGGGCTCATTGGTTTCCTGCTAAGACAAGCTAAGTCTAAATCACCACAGACTGGCTGTAGGCAGTACAGTCACTTGGAAAACAAACAGAGCCGCCTCATTTCATTCAAAAGTATCTCTGACACTGCCTTGACCATTTGAAATTATATAATTGGAGAACATTATTGACCACAATATCAAGAAATTTTTTTTTAAAGAGTGAATTCTCATTTATTGCTTTGACCACCTCACTAAATAAAGAGTGGCTTCAGTTCATTGTCCTATCAATGGATTTTACATTTAACCTCCCAGTTTAGGATCTCTACAAACCATTACATTGCAAAACATCAATAGTATATTGATTTCAAATTGAGAGTCATATAAATTACTGGTCCTTACAACCAGATGAGGGTTGCAATTATTTCCGTGCTATTTCACACTAAATGAGTGATTGACAACAAGAATCTATTAAGACCTAATAGTCTACAAAATTTCTTGCTCTAAATCACAAGGTTAAAAGAAAAATCTATTACAGACTTAAAATCCTTTAAACTAAAGTGTGAGTCTATTTACTATGATCAATGTGGTCATGGAATTATTTATGTCAGAGGGGAATATTTTGTCTTGATTTATAAATGTTTAGGGAAATGGAGATTATGTCATAAAATGGGAAGCATTTTGTATGCTTTTAAAAAACTGCCCAGACTTTTGAATATTTAGATGCTGGTTCTGACAAAACTACAGGTTTTCATTTACCAACATGAAAATAAGACTCATGGAAGGGAGGCAAAGGATCAACAGACCAGGGAGAAGGTGAGACGGTCTTTGAAATAGAGTGGAAAAATAGAAGAAAAAGAAAAAATACTTCAATCGCATAAACTATCTCAGCCCAATTTCACAGGTATACTATGTATCAGCCACTGTACCAGATAATAGAGATTAATAATAATGATAAGGCAAAACAAAATCTTGGATAACAAAATTAAACAGCAATGTAAAGAGTCACTGCATCTTGGAGAAGAGACACAGCAAAACAGGTGGCCAAATTTGTAATCATTTTCTAATATATAATTATCTGGGTTGAATTGTGTCCCACCTCCTAGAGAGTATATATTCTAGTCCTAAACCCCAGTATCTCAGAATGTGACCTTGTATGGAAATAGGATCTTTGCACAGATGTAATTAGTTGAGTTAGGATGAGGTCAGAGTGGAGTAGGATGGATCATGGACATGAGTGAAGTCCTTATAGGAAGGCAAAATTTGGACCCAGACAGGCACACAGTGGGACTGTCATGTGAAGATGAAGACATAGATAGGGATGATGCAGCAGAAGCCAAAGAAAGCCAAAGATTATCACCAGACCACCGGGAGCTAGGCAAGAAGCACAAAACAGATTCTCACTCAGAGTCCTCAGAAGGAACCAATCCTGTGGACACCTGATCTTGGGCTTTTAGTCACCAGAACTATAAGATAATAGATTTCTGTTGTTGAAATCATGCTGTTTGTGGTACTTTGTTACAGCCACTCTAAGAAATGAATACAAAAGTAAGACATGCCAATTTTTCTTTTTTAGTATTAGATTTCTATTTGGGATGAATCTTTATGCCAGGCTGTCTTCGTTAATTTCAAGGAATTCATGGAAGAGGAAGGTAGAGAAAGTGTGGTGAGAATGGGCAGCAATACCACGAAATAGGAACAGAGAGTGAAGCTCTAATGTCAGTGATTCTGATTCAAAGTCACCCAGGCTCATTTATTAATCATTTACACTATTTTCACTTTCTTTTTTTTATGTGTCCTCCTTGCCCTTTTTGGCTGGGCCACATTTCTCACGTCAGTAGCACTTAAGACTTCCATTATTGGACCAATGTGCAGATGATAAAGCAAGTCCACACTATTTATAATGTTTTTTTTCCTGATTGAACAGCCCAACATGAAAAATATGGCTTCATAAGAAACCAAAATGAGCCTTTGATGCAATTTTTTGAAATGAGCCCAAGTTTTGTCACCATCACCACTGACTTGATGTGCGTAATTACCTCCCCCTAATGGCAGGAAAGTGCTCAGAACTGATATAAATATCACTTAATATTCTCAGGCAGTGAACCTTTTTAAACATATTAGCCTTGCAGAATATAATAGATGGAAAGGACAAAATCGCCTCACAATTGTAGGATTAAATAGAAAGTGTCTTTTTAGGACCAATTGCTCTACTTTTAATTTGTAGGTTGCAATATTTGTCTTTTATATGTTTTATTATTTATTATTATCATTATTATTATTAATCATTATTATTATTGGTCGTGTATGCATATGGCAGAATTTGTGGCAAACTTACTGAATTGAAGAAATCAGGCAGCCCAGATGACGATCCTTCATTGGAAAAATCACTCCTCCACTGTTACTCCATGATCAATTTCTCAACAAGAGAATCTGAGGAAAAGGACACACACAATTGCTTTACAAAGTTCTTCCCTGAAACATATTACATCAGAGCCTATGTTCCTGGCCAAACTTCCTTGGGTTATAGATGAGGAATTTTAGAAGAGACCTTTGGTGTTCTTAAATGCCTTCCTCTGGTTCACCCAGCTAGCAAAAAACAAGTAAGAACACCACTTTTCTTATTCCAAGTCTAATGCCTGATCATCAGAGCAGTGTATGCCATTAACAATGAGTAAACAGCCCTCTTATCCTGTTCCCTCTAAAGTCATCGGCATGAAATGTTGAAGGCATTAAAAGCAAGGGTGAGTGTAATAAGACTTTTTTCTGATGGTATCCTAAAAGGAGGCATACCATTTCCCAAGTTCCAGCATTATACAAAATTTCGTCATGTGGGCCACAGATTCACTGTTATCCAAAATCACCTGAAACTTTACCTATAGCCTGTGCCCTAAAATCGATATGATGACCCTCATTTCGATAATAAATAATCCCACTGTCATAAATATCGTCAACTTTCTGTAGAAGTAGATTTCAAGTTAGCATAAGCTTCCATTTCCTGTAAAGTCATTTACATTTGTAAATACTCTTTCTATGTCTTAGTCTAATGCCTCTTTGACAGTAGGAGACTGAAGAAGATAACCATAGCAATAGCAATAGTGAAGTGCGATGCCTCAGCCCCAACAAGCTTGACAGCCTGCTAGTAATAGAAAGAGCCTGTCCTTTAACTCTTTTGGTCTTGCGTGTGTCGAATAATACTAATTTCTGTCCAGTTTATTATAAGCGCTTGAACCACAGAGAGGATTTGTTGTTGTTCTCATGTCATTCACATTTAACTGCAACATGTAACACAACTCAGCAGAAATGAGACATTACTCAGAGATTTCTGGTAACCCTATTTCGTATATTGTAAGCACTAGAGAATTCATCTCATTTCAGATATCTAATTTCAGCCCATTCTTTGTCTAGAGATTTGGGGGAGATAACATAAAAGATTGGCACACTACAGAACTATTTACCACAAACTATAGATATTGAGCAGTATGCAGAACTCAAGGGAGATCAAGAATTATGGACTGACTTGTAATCTTTTCATCAAAGGAGTAACAAGGGGCAAGAGTAAGAGGCAATTCAAGTTTGATTGAATTAGTGTTCGAGTTAGAGCTAAAGAAAGAGCTGGTGTTAAGTGTCAGTGTTGAGTTGGACTCCTAGGTCAGATCCATCCTGCTTCAGATGCCGGAGGTTGGGAAACACCACACCCAAGTCAGGAGCACCCAGCCTCTAGTCAAAACAGTGCAGGTTGAATCAAAGTGCTATCCACGTTTCTCTGTTCACCATTCAGATTTTGAGCATCGGTGGATTTCTGCCCGACAAGCATGCCTGCTGCTAACTACTTGTCACTATGGGAAAAGTTTGCCTCACTGAGGGCTCTGTCTTGGACACCATGTGGACCTCTCCTTATGAGCTCTTTCCACTCTAACCACACTGGTCTGCCATCTTGATTTTAAGCCTTTTGGCATCATTTGATCATTGTTGTCTCACTGCTAGGAAAAAGGAAAATAAATGCACCTGGGGTGGAGAGGTACTTTGAATACTCTCTGCAGAGAAATGATTCACCAATCAGAATCCAAGCTGAAAATATCTTTTCCACTGAGAGTACTTCCTATGAGGCACCATTAAAAATCCAGTTCCAGCCGTCTCACCTCTGTGTTTATTTTTTAAAATTCCACTGGGTTTGGGGGAGGGGGCGGAATTTATTCATCACAATAGAAAACAATAAAAATAAAACCAAGTATTAGATAGTATTCCCACCAGATCTGTTATCTGGGGAAGGGCTCATCACTTTTGTTATTTTTCGGCCAGGAATGTATAACCTGAATCAAATCATGAGGAAACATCAGACGAACCCAAACGGATAAACATTCTCTAAAATAACTGGCCTGGATTCTTCAGAACTGCCGATGTCATGAAAGGCAAATAGAGACTCAGGAACTTTTCCAGATTGAAGGAGACTAGAGACATGACAGCTAAATACATGATCCAAAATCCCTTCCTCGAATTAAAAACAAACAAACAAAAAAAACAGTCCCATAAAAGACAGTACTGGGACAAAATCAGAATATGATTCATAGGACAAAGTATCAATGTTCAATGATTTGCACTGGATAACTGTACAGTGGTTACATAAGAGAATATCCTTGTTCCTAGGAAATTCACATTAAAATGTTAGAGACAAAGGGCCATGATTCTGCAAACTAGTCTCAATGTGTCTTCATTAAAGAGTTCCGTTGTTTTGAAACTCTTGAATTCAGGATGATTTAATAAAAAATATAAGAATTAAGGCTTCTGTTTGGCACACATCTGAAATACATTGTTTAAAATAAAAAGTTAAATACAATTTTAAGTTTTCAGAAACATCACAAGAATACAGAAATCTACTGTATACCCTTTGCACAGATACATTAATTGTTAGCATTTGCTACATCTTTTGTCATCTTCTCTATCAATTGTGTGTGTGTGTGTGTGTGTGTGTGTATCTATATAATGTATATGCATATATACCTACCTGGGAGAACAACTTTTTTAAAGACAATGATCAAATCCCTTCTTTTGGGCCTGTTGAAAACATTTAACAAAAACGTAAAATAGGGTCACCTGGGTGGCTCAGTTGGTTAAGCGTCTGACTCTTGGTTTCAGCTCAGTTCATGATCTCACAGTTCATGAGGTCAAGCCCCGCATAGGGCTTTACACTGACAGCACACAACCTGCTTGGGATTTTCCCTTCCTCTCCCTCTCTTTCTCTCTCTCCTTCTCTTAAAACAAATAAACATTTTTAAAAAACATAAAATAAATCATAAATGGTGTTTTGCTCACTGAGAAAATGAAAGATACCAACAAATATCTTTTTGCTGTATGACCTCATCAACATTAAAATTAAGACAAAACTGAGTGTACTGATAACTGCATTTGTGTGGTCAATTAGACTTGCTTTACTAACATATCACTGAACTTGTTAGAGAAAAAACAAAAACAAACAGAACCAGAGCTATAATGACAAAGCTGTTCACAACTCCTTCCAGATGGGTAAAATATTCACAGTTAGACAGGTGCCCCAGGTGCCCTTTCTTTGGGAAATAAAGAACAAAACTGATCAAAGGATTGTTCATACTCAGCAGTACCCAAATGTTCATGATCATGTCATTTCTAACTAAATCTTTTTTTTTTTTTTTTCTGTTTTTCATCTCCTGCTTTGAATCACTCCATTGGAACCCAGCTGAGCTCAGTCAGGCTTGCAAGGTTGAATGTGCCTGCCAGGCAAGCTTAACTATTTCTTACATGTCTTGGTGGATACCAAAAAGGTTACTGTATTAAAATTGTTGATGTATATGAATTAAGACCATCCTTCCTCAGGTGTAAGCCAGCATGTGGTATTTCTGAAGATGACACAATCCAGCAATAATAATAAATACTGAAGCCGTCGTTCATCTAAGTTAGATTTCAAGCACATTGCCAGAATGAATTACTTAATGAATTTTACTGATGAGTACCTTAAACAACATTCAGCTTAATACTATGTGTTTTCTAGTTAAGAAAACCATATAAAACACAAAAACCCATGTTTTAGCTACTCAAATCCAAGATAAATTTTACTAATATTTAAAGCATACATCTCAACTGAAATAGGAATTAAATCAAATACTTCTCTGTGGCCACGCCTATGCTTGCTGAATGACAGTATCCTTACTCCTAAGGGTAACAATTATCTTGTTGGAGCACTGAAACATTTGGAGGAATAGATCATTTGTCTGGATTTTGCAAGGGGAAGATACTAAAACCAATAATTTTAAAAGATAAAAATCAGGAAATTTTAGAGACTGATGTAAAATGTGTATAATTTTCAAAGCAATATAGAATCCATGATGATGATGGTGATCATGATGGTGGTGGTGGCAGCGATGATTGTAATGATGGCAGCTCTTTCACTATCGAGTTGGTTGGTCCCAAACAACAAAACCAATTCCAGCAAATTTCAGCAGAAGAACGAACTTCTAGAATAAGACATAGCAACTCATAGAATTGAAGGAGGAGAGGAAATGGTGGCGAGCCCTAAACAGGAGAGAAATTGGAGAACCAGAATTCTGAACAGTAGAGACCAAATGTCTTTTCAGTATTCTTTTATCGGAACGACTGAAGGTTTACTAGGTGACTTCCAAGATCCTTTCCAACTTAAAATTCTGTGATTTCCTCTGGATGGTAAAATAATCTTCTGTCTCTAAAAATATTTTGTCCAGGAAATTATGTCCAAAGCCTCTTCAGAATGTAGCCTCTTCAGAAACAGTTATAGAGATTGATTTTTCTTATTTCAAAAGATATTAGCCTAGCATTCAAAAAATTTCTATTAACTTTCAAATCCCCAAAGAAATATAAAATTTATTCATTTAAACCCTAAAGTAGGGCATATTACTTTAGCATGTTGTTTTTTTTCCCCCCTCTAACTCCTTTGTCAATACTAATTTCCAACTGCACAATATCTGGGTATAAAGATCTGAACTTGGATTATGTTTAAAGCACATAATCATATGTCATCACAATAAATCTCTGATAAAATGTATATTTTCAAATTAAATTAGCTTTGCATATAGGCAGATAAGTTTTCAGATACAGTTTTAACTTGGATCTATCCTTCTTCTGAAAAAGCATTTATAATTCCACACTTCAGTAAAGTGTTATTCAGTACGAATTGTGCTAAAGATTGACAAAGAATATATATTTGAAAAATGTTTTGGAGGTATGCACTTCCAGTGAAAAAAAGCATCTTAACTTGTCTCTGGCAAAATACATATAAGCATTTCATAATTATAAGCTCATTAGCTTATATTTACCAACAGAGAAGCTCAACTATGTGTGCCTTACACCACACACACACACACACCCTCACACACAGTGATATATGGAGTGGTTATATTTGAGTTTTCACTAAATATCAAATAGAAATAAAAATTAAATCATACCATACAGTTAATGAACACTGGCTCCAAAACCTCAAAGTTGCTAGAGAATTGGTAGATAGAAAACAAACAAGCTAATTGTCAAAATAGAAGGCAATGTTGAACTTAATATTCTTATTTTAAAGGGAAAATGGAGGCAGATTGGTAGAAATGATAAAAGGACAAAAGAGTGTAAAATTCATTAGAAATTTTCTCAAAGGAGATTTCAAGATCTCTTTGAAAAAACAAACTTCTAACAGAGTATGGGAGATTTTCTTTATTTTTAGTTCAAAATCTGTTACGAAGAAAGAGTTCCAGGGAAAAGAAATATAAATGGCAGCACCAGACCTCCCAAACACTGCAGACTTCTAACACCTCCAGGGACTGCAGTTGTCTCCCCGCCTACAAATTTCAATCATCCCTGCAGCCCCAGTCTTCAACCATCTGAGGACAACCCATCAATATAACTGATAACAAACCCAATCTGTGTACAGGAAGGAAAGTATTCAAAATACCATTTATCCCAGAAGACACACTGACATCCTGGAATTAAGAAATATGGTTTCTTTTCACATTCTATCCATTGTGAATAATTGTTGACTACTTTGGAGCTTAGTTTTTTGATTGCAGTTTGAGTGATGAATTAACAAACTATGGGAAGCCATGTAGATGTTGCACAGGTGAACAAAGCATGGCAATGTGTTACTCAAATCAAACCCTGTTCCTGTTGCTAAGCAGATCCTTTGATTCCTGTATGTTCTCTCTCAACAAATAATAGCACATACAATTATATGTATAATATAATATTAGAGTGCTAATACATCTATTAATTGAACTGAATATTAGTATGTTGATGCCTTATTCTGATATTATTTCATAGCTTTGAGACTGAAACTAAAACAGTCTATACAAAACTATTTTGGAAAGGAAGCAAAGCGATCTTCTGTCATTCTGTCTTAAAATACTTTGCTATGGAAAACATTAATGGATGGGAAACATAAAATGTTATATTTATTTTGTGTTGTTGTTCATATAGATAATAATAATATCATGCAGTGACCCCAGCATGGTGAGCCACATAGAGAAGAGGTTAAGAACATGGATTCTAGAGCTAACTAGATTTAAATGCTGGATTTAACTACAGTGGGATTATTTCTTTCTAAGTAATGTTAAGGAAGTTACTTACTTCAGATGTCTAATCTATAAAAATGGAATGGTAATGGTAGTGATATTGCTAGGATTACTGTAAAAATAAGTAAATCTATGCAATGCACTAAAAAACCCACAAAGCATGTCATAATGGCTGGATAAATGTCTGCTTTTAAATTGCATATGCACTGACACAAGCATGCTCTTTCTCAAACCTACATACACATATATTACATAAAAATACTGTGGGAGTTATTTAGAAAGAGGGTTACTAGGAAGACAGCATTGCTTCTGGAAGCAGAAGACAGGGATTCATTCACCAACATTCGCAGCAAACGTGCTGCCATTTACCTGTGTGTGTGTGTGTGTGTGTGTGTGTGTGTGTCTGTGTGTGTGTGTGTGTGTTTAATACTCTCTGCAATTAATTTCTTTATGTCCAGAAAGAAATTATTTATAAGCTTCATGGATTAAAAAT
The DNA here is from genome assembly GCF_023721935.1 of Panthera uncia. Classification (NCBI taxonomy): domain Eukaryota; kingdom Metazoa; phylum Chordata; class Mammalia; order Carnivora; family Felidae; genus Panthera; species Panthera uncia. The sequence continues at coordinate 29,200,957 of NC_064811.1, forward strand.
AAATCTTTTTTATTTACTCTGGATCTGTATTGTACTCTTGACCAGAGCACTTTTTTTAAGTGTGTCTGTTTCTATTTTAAATGCTATAGCAGTAACACAAAGCTTTAAGAATTTATTATTTAATGCAATTGTGAAAATTGTACTTACATTTTTTTTACATTTATTTATTTTTGAGAGACAGAGTGAGACAGAGCATGAGCGGAGGAGGGGCAGAAAGAGGAGACATAAAATCTGAAGCAGGCTCCAGGCAAGCATTCAGCACAGAGCCTGATGCAGGGTTCAACCCCATGAACTGTGAGATCATAAACTGAGACAAAGCTGGACACTTAACCAACTGAGCCACCCAGACGCCCCATGAAAATTTCATTTGAGAAGTCCATACAGGAAATAATGAGGGGAGAACATCGATATTTAGACATTTTAATCTATATATCAAACTGAAATTGGAGCTTGAATTCCCAGAATAGATAAGGGATACAGTCATTAGAAGTCTCTGTGTACTGAAATATATATCTAGAGAACATTCTGGAGGTCTTCCCTTTCACTTTAAAATGTAGATTAAAGATGTTTGTTTAATGGGAGGGGGAACCACCAGGGACTCCTGCTAAATGTAACTTAAATGTATTTCCCAATGTTCTTCCCATTTTCCTTGCTTCTCCTCCCATCTACAAGCATTTTCAAGTGTGTATTCACACACTCACACAAAGCCACTGGTGCTGTTCATATAACATTGCAAAAATATCAAATCTGTTGAACTTAAAGATACAGCTCAGGGGAATTTAGGTTTTCTTTAGGAAGACATGCAGTATTGAACCCAGAGAGTTACAATACCCCTGTATCGTACTCTCTGGGTATTTCCCCCAGGACGCTGGGGGAAGGGTATTCTTCTCACTAGAATCCTATCTAACCTTTCTGTCTTGATTACTGGGGAGGTGGGGGATAGAGAAGATTATAGAATGTTCCCCCTTCTCCATAATTTACAGTCACACCAATACAGCTTTAGTATAATAACAGTGAAAGAACTATTTACAGCTGAAAGAACTACAAGGCACAGGATCTCTCTGATGAGTATTTTGAGAAGCTCAAAATCAAGAGAGTAGACACAAACAAGGCCACTAGAGAAATCTGAAACCTCTAGGACTTTCAGCCACAGCAAACATTAAACACAACTCAACTCTTAACCTTATTAACATAAAACCTCAAGCTGAAGCCTGTTTATCCCAGTTCCTCTTACCCAATAACATGTCCGAATCTCAACAGAAAAGATACATATTTATATATTTAAAGATATATATTTTTTATAGAGATAGGTATAATATATATTTTATATAAATATATAAAATATTTATAATATAAATATATATTTATATAAAATACATAATATATATTTTTATATAAATATATAAAAATATATTTATATATTTAAAGATATATATTTTTTTATTTAGATAGGTATTTTACACCTATCTAAAGATATAGATTATCAATGGATAGAGGATGGATGGATAGATAGAAGATAGATAGATAGATAGATAGATAGATATGGCAGTCTGAAAGGCAAGTTAAAACACAGTATGGACTAAGAAAGTATCAGGACCAGACTCAGATAGGACATACAAATTTTAGAATTATCAGACTGGGAATTTACTCTAAACATTATCCGGTAATGTTCCTTACCACCCCCACAAGGGTATGTGTTTACAACTGAAAACACTATACATATACACTGAATTGAACAATTAAGTAAATGGATGGTGGATGGTGGGATCCAAGTTGCTCAGCATTGAAGTAAAAGTTTACAGAAAAGCAAGGATAGACTAGAATAATGGTAATGGTAATGGAATATAATTGGAAACATCAATGTGAATTCATGTTTAGTTTAAATATAGTCATAGTTGGTTATATATAGAAATACACATGGGGATGTGTAACTCAGGCTAATATGCATGCATATATTTCCTTTTTCTGTCCCCTGAAAGAAAACACACCCCCAGTAGCAATGAGTATACCTAGTGCACAGAGCTTGGTTTGTTTTTTTATTTGTTTGTTTTTGGTTTTGTTTTTATTTTTTTCCAATCTTGGTTGTATAAGCATTATCCAATAATGCTGCTCCTTGGAGAAATGACTGATTCCAAGACTGAGACAGAAAGTGTACAAGATAAACCTAGCGTATCTATAGTACCAGAAAGAAGTAAAATAAATAAGGTAAATAAAAAGTAAATAAACAAAGACCACAATGCTGAGGGCATTTCAAAGGGACACAGGAGAAAATTGAAGGAGTTCCTAATATCCCAGAGTGTAATAATTTGAACACCAAAGTAAATAACATGGTGCTGAATGTTAAATTCTTTTTAAAGTTGATTTTTAGAGAGAGAGATTGACAGAGTGTGAGCAGGGGAGGGGCAGAGAGAGAGAAAAAGACACAGAATCTGAAGCAGGCTCCAGGCTCTGAGTTGTCAACACAGAGCCCGACATGGGACTCGAACCCATGAACCGTGAGATCATGACCTGAGCCGAAGTCGGACGCTCAACCAACTGAGCCACCCAGGCGCCCCAACATGGTGCTGAATTTTAACCTGAAGTTAAAGTAAATATACAAATATTCATACTGATTGGAATAAATGCTTGTATAAATAAACGGTGGAGAATTGACAGATATCCCATTCAAAATATTCCAAATAACTAATGTAGATGCTCCTTCTTCCAAAGAGTATAGCATGAAAGGGAAGAACAAAAGAAGAGTAACTTTATAGTGGAGAAACCAGACAAAAATTATACCAATTCAGGTGAGCAAGGTTAATACCCACAGTGATAACTTATATTGGAAGTATGTCCTCTTGATGCAAGATGATAAGAAAGGCAATGTGCTTTGGTGGTATTTCTCCCCAAAACACATTGCCCCAATCTAACCATGAGAAAAACATCACACAAATACTACTTGCAGTACATCCTACAAAGTACCTCACAAATAATCCTCAAGACCATCAAGTTCATTAAAAACAAGAGAAACTCTCACAGCTAAGGGGAACCTAAGGAGGCATGACAATTAAGTGCAATGTGTCCTAGATGGAATCCTGGAACAGAAAACAAGCATTAGGTAAAAACCAAAGAAACTGAATAAAGCATGGATTTTAGTTAGTAATAATGTATCAATATTGGTTCATTAATTGTAACAAACCTATAATGCTAAGGTAAGATATAAATAATAGGGGAAATCAGACGTGGGATATAGGGGAGCACTATCTTCTCTTTGCAATAATTCTGTAAATGTAAAACTGTTCTAAAATAAGAAGTTAATTTGTAAATGATATATAGACATATATGCCCATATGTGTATATATATGTATGTATGCATGCATATGAAGATCCCATGTATCTTTCCAACCTCATGTCAGGCCAATTTCTCTAGGTGCAAGCCATATTTCAAAAACACCAAACTTCTAACAGTTTTTCCAATACCACATGTTTCCTTTACCTCTGTGCTATCTCTGCTAAACCTTTCCTCCCACATTCTTCCCTTATGACTAGTTCATACTTATCTTTGGAAATATTACACATTTCCAAGAAATCTGCTCTACATCTAAATTAAGAGCCCCTCCTTATATCCTCACAGCACCCTACACTTCTCTTGTCAAATAATTAATTTAACATTTACGTCCCCAGTAAAATGGGCTCCAGATAAGGGGAAAAAAAACAAAACAAAACAAGACAGATGGAACCTACAACTTTTTGCTAGAAACACACTTCCATCTCACCAAGCATATCTCATTGCCACCATTTAATTTTTGCAGTTAGGATAAACTAGAAAGTAAATGTACACGCACACACTTTTCCACCTTGTTTATTGTTTAACCTTCAGTCCAAGGGTCCACATACTCAAAATTCCCATAAATTCAAGAAAATCTTGAAGTAATTCCTTAGTATCCTATATCCTTGAATAAAGCTATTGAAAGTGTCATTCATTTTTATAGCCCTATAATTAAAACTAAGGTCTGACACATAATATACTATCAAGAGATACTTAGTGAACTGACTCGAACTGAACTGTCTAGCAATTTTTCTCTGGAAAAAGCATACTTAAGATTGGAGGTTCTCCTTTTTCCAAAGGGAAATGAATGAATCCATTTGGAGACTAAAAGAGTCAAATTAATTCAAAATAGCAGCAACAAATGCCCCCGACAATCTGACTTTATTATTAAAAAGACTTACCATCTACAACTAAGTGTTCTTACTATTGCTTTTTAATAGCCAAGTGTTACTATTCGAAAACTAAAAATGAAAGAGAAAATCTCAATATGGAATACCTTTGAGGTAACTCAGAAACAATTCTAATATTTTCCTCCCTTTCAAAATCTTAACATTTCTAAAGCAAAAATTATAATCATGTATGAAAATAATATAAATGCCAATTTCTAAGACATTGAGTCTATTTTGACTATGGAAATGTAAGAATATTATGTATCTTTTTAAATTATTGTTTTACCATTGGATCCAAATATTGTAGAATGTCCTAATCTATTCATCCTTAACACACTTTTTTTCGTTGGTGTTTCCAGAGAATAAAAAAAAGTACCCTGTTTTAACAAGCTAAATAAAAGTTTAAGACCCTACTAACTTCAGGCTTATGTAATGTTAATGCATTTCTATTTTATTTTCCAATATATTTTGGATTAAATATTAATTTTGAGGAAAAGTTACCAATGTAACATAAAATATAGATTTTTAAAAATAAAAGCATCAACAATGACTAAAGAAAGCTGGATATTGTGCCAAAAAAGAGATTTTAATAACAGTGTCATGGTCACAGAAGCCTACTGTTTAAAAATTAATTTTTAATTTGAGAACATTACTGGCAGCACCAAGAGTGAACAAAACATATTCTCTCATTACCAGAGCCACTCCTTGGAGCAGAAATGCCAGATGCTCTAAGGTAAGGACAAAAATACTTTGAACCCTAGAAGAAATATGACAAATAACTGGAAGTATGCACAATTGTTTCCAACCAGCATTTTCCTAAGCAAAAATGTTCATGAAAATAAAAATGAACTGAATATTTACTTATCCTATAAATAAGCATGATATATTTTGAGGTCTTTTTTTTTAATACTTACATTTGAGTAAATTTTTTCTGGGGGAGAAGAAATAAATGATTTTTCTTTATGTTAACGAAGGGACCTTAGAATAATTGTCTCAAACCATTGATGTCTTCATTTGACATTAAGCACATGACACGAACCCAGGATCAGGCTAGGTGATGCATACAAAGAATAGTCATTGGCCTCCAAGGACCCTCACTTCGATAGGGGACATTAACAAGAGGACAATTAGAACTCAGTCATACTGACAAAGCAACGTGGAGCCAGTTCAGATGATCTTCAACAGAGGTAGCGATTTATTGTAAAGCTTTGACTAATGGTGTATATGTAGGATATAAAGCAGTTAGTATTCCCACCAAATATATGAAGTGGTGCCTAAAAGGATCTGAGATACACTTTCCTAAGGAAAAATTGTAAAAGACTAAAATTTAGTGGTTGCCTGGGTAGCTCATTCATCTGGATTATCTTCATCTTTGTTTCTCTTCAAACTTGGCTATTTTACTGCTCTATACAGACACATGTTAATTTATAATAAACTGATATTAATAATTCTCATCCATATATATGCAAGTTATATCTGGTAGAATACAATTGATTATGGCTCTATAGGTATTCAAAGGTTTGCCAGTTTGTAACTATTTGTAAATTTCTTATAGTATTTCTTATCTGACTATAAATGTAGGAATCTGAATTATCTTTTGAACCACTGATTTCCTCATTTATCAATGAGTCAGATAAATTCTCTGACATGTGTACATTTTATATCAATAGGAGTTGTCCTTTTTTTAATTTTTTAAATTTTTTTTAATGTTTATTTATTTTTGAGAGAGACAGAATGTAAGCAGGGGAGGGGCAGAGAGAGAGGGAGACACAGAATCCGAAGCAGGATCCAGGCTCTGAGCTGTCAGCACAGAGCCTGACGCAGGGCCTGAACCCACAAACGGCTCATGACCTGAGCAGAAGTGAGATGCCCAACTGACCGAGCCACCCAGGCTCCCCCCCCCAGCTGTGCTTTTTTTAAATTATCCTTTAATAAGTGAATAAGGAAACTTTAAATCAGGTAGAGTGTTTCTGTCTACTGGTGTTACTTATATTTCAAGAGAGTGATTCAGAACAAACGCAAGCTTCAGATGCTGATATGGATGGTTCTCTTCAGCATTTGCTCCTTCAGAAACCAAGAATAATGAGCTGAAGCCATAGATTCCAAGGAGAAGAATGCCCCAGCAAGAAGAAAAATGTAAAAAAACCATCACATGGTAAATATTTAGAAAGACGGTCCATGATTTCTAGAAACATTTATTCTGACCAAAGTGATCAAGAAGTGTATACACTCTAAAGGATGGGATGCATCCTTTTATAGCCACTCTACAATACTGTGCCACGTGTTTATAATTCATGGATCCATTTAAGGTATCTCCATTTGTTTTCAGAGCAATAACACTTTCTCAAGTAAATTAAAAGTCTGGCTGTTTAAATTAGATCGCTCTATCTTAAAAATACAAGCAACTCTAAAATGGAAGGAAATTCAGGCTTTACATATTTCTTCGTTAAATGAAATGCACTAATTTACCAGCTTGTTCTGCAATATGGTTCAAAATAGTTATAGATATGTGAAGATATAGATAGGGATAGATGTAACAGGAACTTAAAATGGAAGTTCCAGATTACACAATGACCAGCAAATTCCAAAGTGGTCTAGAAGTAACAAAGAACATGGCCAAGAAAGGATTAGAGGTCTCATGCTGCATCAAGAATTTAACAGTCAGATCAAAAGGCAAAAGAAAGCAATGTTGGGGAAGATTCTGTGGAGATAACTTTGTTGGGAGGTATATGCCCCAAGGAGCATGTGCCCTATTTCCTAATAGTTGTGCCACCTCCCAACACCAAGAAAAGGGAGAGAGAGGGAGAGGGAGAGGGAGAGGGAGAGGGAGAGGGAGAGGGAGAGAGAGAGAGAGAGAGAGAGAGAGAGAGAGAGAGAGAGAGAAGCCATAGAGATGTGACTCAGGGGCTTAATATGTGTTCCCTTTGGAAAATATACAGACTTGTGTCTGCCACCCAACTGGAAGATTATAAGGAAGATAAGAGATTACTGGCTACTCTGACGGCTAAGCAGAATAGAGCTTTCAAAATCTGTGACTACTCACACTTCTAAAATTTCTCCTAAAGTTTTGTGGAAAAAAGGATATCATCCCCCTTCAGGAGGAGGGAAGTGAATCCACATGAACTCATTGTGGGTCCTGCCCAGAAGGGTCATCTGAAAGACCCTTGAAACCACAAGTTTCATAATAAAGAGGCCAAACTCTAGGCATTTTCAAACTATGATAGAGGTGATCATGAAAAACTTGTAAAAATAACCTGAGTTTATGGGATTACAATATTTTAGGTAGATCACTCAAAACCTAGGCAACTTTATAACTTTATTATTTTTTTAAAAACCCTAAAAATACACACACACACACACACACACACACACACACACACCCCAGATTCCCAAAGAGTTAGATATTATAACATGCCAAAAGAAGTTTTAAATCTGAATAAATAGAAACTATAATAAGTGAAGGATTTTTGTCTTAAAAATAAATACAGCTCAATGGAAGGTCATGTAAGAATGGTTGAGCCAACTAAGTTATACAGCAAAGGACAAAATGAACACAGAATAGAGATAATAATGCAATAAGCACCTTGAAGGCAGAGCATATGGACAAGCTGGACCAAGGGGGAGAATGTGAGATGAGGGGCATCATGTCCAGGACTGCATATTTATGTAGCTTGCTGGATTAACTTTATTAGTATATTTTACATTCAACTGCAGATACTGGATATTAACATACCAGAAAACAAAGTCACATAAGATCCCCTGAAACTTCTGCATTACAATGATAACATTCTGCTATTTATCAATCATGTATTACCCAATATATGTTACAGAAACACTCTTTTTAGCAGAACAGACCGTATCAGCAGATAACTAGGGACTGTGGAAGGAATAAGAAACCAGTAGTGACAGAATGTTGGCATTGCCAATGAAACTACAGAGCAGAAATGTTCAGCAGTGGTGGTGCTATTGGTATTGGCGAGGGTCCAAAAAACCCACAACAGCTCACAAGAGAGTATTTAAATTCCCAGGCCCAGAGAACTTACCATCAGCTCAGTAAGGAGCAGTGACATAAGAACTCTCTGGATCCCTTTTATTCCTTCTTCCTACTCCTACCTTATCCTGGAGGAGGGGGCAAGTGCTGTTCAGAATGCTTAGTTTGAAAGATGGGAGTGGGAAGAAGAGTTAAATATCAAGGTGGAGAAAAAGAAAAGAAGCCATTCATGTGTCCTTCATTGACTTTGATGCTTCCTTGTCCATACCAAGCAAGCATGGCAGGGAATGATGTTTTGACCATTACATAGGTCTGGACATTTTAATTACTGACTGGATGGCTTTGTATGATGGCCAAATAAGCATAACTCTCATGGGGCTGCCCAATCCAGGGAAAATGGAAGGTTTATTGCTTCAAATTAATTTAAAAAGATAACAGAGGACAAAAATTGAGATGCTTTATGTTGCACTCAACAGGCCCTGACATATATATGTAAAGATTATTTATTGATGTCCAACTCTCAAGTTTTCTGTGCCATGTTTTGATAACATAGTCTGAAAAAGGGAGACCCTTCATTTCTTAAATTTATCTTTTAGGAAACTACCCTATATTATCCTATCTCCTCCTTCAGATATATGAGCAAAAACTAATTTACAAAATGATTATATTGTTTATTGCAAATAGAAAAAAAAAGTTAAATTCCATATAATATATATCTAAATGCATTAGTGAAAACAACATCTTTTGTAAGACATGAAAACTGAACTCAAGAAAGGCAGTAACAGAGGATTCCATGAACTTGCATAAGTCGGAAGTTCAAACCCATACTGGCTTTAGGCATTTACTGAAACAGAGAATCAGAGGTTATACTTAAAAATCTTCCTGACTTTGGGGCACCTGGGTGGCTCAGCCAGTTAAGCATCCAACTTCGGCTAGGGTCATGATCTCACGGTTTGTGGGTTCAAGCCCCGTGACAGGCTCTGTGCTGACTGCTCAGAGCCTGAAGCCTGCTTCAGATTCTGTGTCTCCCTCTCTCTCTGCCCCTCCTCGCTCGTGCTCTGTCTCTATCTCTCAAAAGTAAAAATAAATAAATAAAATAAAAAACAAAAATGTTCCTAACTTTATGCTGTCTCTCAGCTCTGCTGTTTCCTGTGTGGACTTTATTCTCTGACAATGGTGGTATTAGCAAATTGGCCTATATCAATCTTATGGCACTAATTCCAATGAAATTATTGTAGCTTTCTTTCAGTGCATCCATCAAAAGCCTAGAGAAATATTCATCCCAGTTGTCTTGGTTCATTTTCTTTTCCCTACACTACTGTGGCCAGAAATGTAGCGTTCTGATTGGCCATGGTTTGGTCATATGCTCAGACTTATCATATGAACTACTTGGAATGGACTCCTCATAAGAAAGTCTATATTAGCAAAAGGAGGGAAAAGGAAGTTAAAAGATGCCGACAGACAAAAATTCTAGCCATCCCAATGCACTACAATGGCTATTAAAATAAGGTTTTCAAAGATGTCTGAGATTGGTAAATTGAGATATGTTTAAATGAATAAATAAGATACTGTACCAAACATATCTACATATACCATATTTATTTGTACTGATTAAAAAATAAATGAATATTATATATATACATGGTTGTATAGAGTATGATCTTGACTTTATAAAGAACTGTAGAAGCATACCATAAAGATGAAATTCTCCAAAATATTAGTTATATCTAATGATAAAATTATGAATAATTTATTTTTTCCTTTGCTCCCTTTTTTCTCCATATTTAAAATAATGAACATACAACAAAAAGAAGTTCTTAAAATAAGTAAAACAAAGCAATAAATAAATCAGTGAAAATAATTTCGTATGTCACGATGGTTGCTATCTCAGCAAAAATGGAGTCTGTTCCAGAGAAATCTAACAATAGGCAAGGTTTGTTTATCAGGGTGCCAGAATGCTTACAGTAATAACTACTCTCCCTCCCTGCACTTTCATTATTCTGCCTCCCTGTATCATAAATTCATAGGAAGTTAGAGCTGAAAAGGGCCTTGGAGGGGATTTAGTTCCAGAACTTTATTTTATAAATGAGGAAGGTCTAGCCCAGAGAAATGCAGGGACTTGTCATCAGTCAACAGGCACTGAGTGGCAGAGCAAGGACTGGGACCCAACTCTGTCTACTCTGAACCATGTAACCCATTCAGCAAGTCTTTTGCTTTTTCATTATTTGGAAATACATTAATTGAGTGTTAATGTTTACAAGAAACTGCTAATATCTTTGGAATATATAAGGGCAAATGTCTTATGCAGAAACATTGATGAACAGGTTCACAAAGAAATATAATATCATGTAAAAAAATGCTAAGGGTCACAAAGGAAGATTCTCTGAGAAGAGAAAAAACTCAAAGAAGGAGAAAGGCACAGAGAAATAGACCTGTTGGAAAACCGTTTGTGATACTATAAAAACTGAAAATATGGTGGACTCCATAAAGTACACCTCTGAATAAAAAAGTACAGACTATATTTCTCTAAACATGCAGTATACAGTATGATCCTTAATGTGTATATAACATATATATTGTAAAAATATATAATATGTCTATGTGTATGAAAATATAAATATATATTATCCCCTTCTAAGGTGAACCTCAAGTAGGAATCCAAGAATCAATCTCCCAGTCAAGGTTTCTAGGACACCAACTACTTGACCATGTGGGAGGCTACTTCCTCTTTTGTAATTAGAAGACGCTTTTTAAGCCACTCAACTCCATCTCCAAAGAAATTAAACTAAGAGGGCTGAAATACCACAAAGATGAATGTGGATCCATTACAAACCCCAAATATGTCATATCAGTGTCTATATTGTGAAACCTGAAAATAAGATTTTGGTAACAAGAATATATATTAGAGCTACAAAAAGCTGTATATACAAGTAATAAGAAACATTCTTCCAAAATATACATATAAACCAAAACACAAAAATACTCATGTAGCTGCAAATTAACCCTGAGTTGCAGTAAACAGTTACATAATTTTCCTTCATGTGATGAGAAATTCCTCAGAAAATGTCATTTCATAAAAAATATCTCACAATTTCATTAACATAAGAATGGTTGTTGAATAAACAATGAAGAAATATTTCTCATAATGCTTAGATACTTAGATGCAATAGTCCAGACTGAAGAGCAGGGTTCTTGGTTCCTAAAATTTTGTGATGGGTTACATTTTAATTCTTAAATCGACCGATTTTAAATCTAGGAATACATTAACTTCTTCATAGCTTCTGTGTTTAAATAATATTTATAATACTTAAGTAGCTACTATTTTCAACAATAATTATTCACTTAGTATTGTACCCACCCTAATTTTAAAGCATTTATTTCTAGGAATAGATATTCCTTATTTTAAGAGTGCTGTCACACTCTTTCTCTTAACTTCAACCCTACAATCTTTATGCTTATTTGGTTTATATTCAAATTTGACTTTCTGGCATTTACAAAAACATCTCTCCTGCTGGCTCCAAAAATGTAATATTTTCAATGTGCAGTGTCTGTCTACCATCCACTAGTTGATCATTTTGTGCTTATATGATTTTCTTGTAGCTAATGATGCCTTCCCTTTCTCCTTACTTTAGCAAAATAAAAGAAAAACCATTTCAGGCACATCATTCAATGAAACCACTGTGTACAGCAGCCCTTTTGTAAACGGAATCAATGATGATTAATAGCTGTCTAACTCTTTCCTTGGTTGTACAATTAATTGTCAGATTTTAACAATCAAAATCTTGATGTTTCAAATTTAAAAAAAAATAAGTTCTTTGGGGCCATTAAAAACCTGAAGCAAATAAGAGAGGAGCAGGAAGAGTAAGAGTGGAGGGAGAAGCAAATGAGGGAAGAATGAGAAACAGGAGGAAAAGAAGGGGAAGAGAACTGGTACTTCTAGAACTAAAAAGTCTCTAGAAAGTAAAGACTGAGGGAATCGTTTGTAATAACTCATGTCCCATTGTGTCTTGGGGGAAACCAAGCTGACAAAACTTAGTTATTCACAGTTTGCCAGACATTTGGCCTCATTCCTACATGTAAGTGACTTTTATTATAAATGTTATAATCACATTCACTGAATACTAGCTGCATCATTTCAGCAAAAGAGTATCCCTAAGTATCAATACTCAAGACTCCCAAGTGAGATCGTTAGCAAGTATTCTAATAGGAAACCAATTATATTTGGTCATGATGAGGGAAAGACCCTTTCTAAAACCAAAAAACGAATTGGTAACACTAATCACTAATATCTGTGATTTTAAGCAAATTTCTTAATCTCTTGGTGCCTCACTATCTATAAAATGACAATATTTAGTAGTATCTACCTGATAGGCTTATAAAACTTAAATGGCCTAGGTTTTGCATAATATTAAATGTTTGTGAATAAATGCTAGCTATTATTGCCTACTATTGCATACAGTCTTTTGTATGGCTTACTTTAAAACTTTGAGGAAGATGTCTTAGTTCAGGTTCCCCTAGAAGCAAGCCCCAAAACTAGAATTATAGTGCAAGGAGTCTGTTTGGAAAGTAATTCCAAGAAGCACAGTTAGGCTGTGAAGAATTGAGACAGGAAAGGAATGGAAGTCAAACGGAGTCTGTTAATGAGAAGGTTTGCGAATATGGACACCTGGATGTCAATCAAACCAGGGATCCCTAAGTGACACTAGATTTCTTCAGAGCTGTCCCACCTGTTGGGGTATTTTTCCAACAACTCTCATCTGCCATTGCTCTAGAAGATCTTAAGCCTCTAGTATTCTAGGGCTGCTTTGCACGGGGCCATGCCTGTGGCAGGGGAAAGCCCTGAGACAGAGAGCTTCAGGAATTTGCAACAGAAGACAAAGGTGTGCTCAGGATGGATAAGAGCCAAGAGAATGCAGACAGATGGCTCAAGAGGTTGATTACACATATGCAACTTGTTCAGAATCCTTCAGTAAGTGTTCTTCCCAAAAATATTTAGTAAGCAGACGCTTCTTAAATCCTTCAACAAATAGGAATTAAAAGATGAATCTGGTATGGCTTTTCCATTCAATTAGTTAACAGACTACCTAAAGAGGTACAAGGGAGAAAATGTTGCTTTAACTCTCAGAATTCTCTTTTCTCCTTCCTCTCCACAATTCCCATTCTCCAAATGTCAGCAACAAAAAATAAAAATTAGCCTTACTCTTAAAGAATAGAGTGATGTGTTAGTCCTTCTTCCCAGAGAAGCTGAAAACCCTTCCCAGAAAACCCTCTAGTTTTCCTTTGAGGGTAGCGGTGTAGCCTAGTGACAGGTATTGCACTTATATAAGCCCCAATTTTATTTATTCACAAAATGGAGATAAGAATATTTAACTTAAAATGTGTCTGTGAAGGAGGAACCAAGATGGCAGAACAGCATGGAAGTTTTTTTTGTGTCTTGCATCCATGAAATACAGCAGACCGACATTAAACCACCCTGAACACCTAGAAAACTGATCTGAGGATTAGCACAACAATCTGCACAACCTGATTCAGTAGGTACGTGGTGCGGGGAGGTGAACTGGGGGAGAGAAAAACCACAGAGGGCAGGGAGCAGCTTTTGCGTGTAGACAGGGGATGGTGACGGGGGGGGGGGTGTAGAATACAGGAAAAGCACCCCCCCAAAAGCAGCTGGAGAGAAATTGGAAAAGGGGAAACAGCCTCAGTGACTGAACAAAAGGGGAGAACTGAGAAAGGAGAAGGTTAAAATTCCATTAAGACTCTATAAATGGGGGGAACACAAAGTCTGAAAATCCGCAGCTCAATACCTGGCGGTGCTCTGGTAGGAAGGGCAAATCCCCAGGAGCTGAGTGAAGTCCGGAGGTCTAGTGCCGGTTCCCCTTCTGGGAGGACACCTGGTAGAGGCTCTGTGGGTCCCCCAAACACAAAGGCCTCAGTGGACCTGGGAGAACAACCACATTCACTGGTGCTGGAACAAGGTTGCTGGGGGTGAAGCCTGGTGCTAGATGCATGTTGTGATTTGCCATAATCCTTAAAATGCTGCTGCTGCACAGTCGCTTGAACTTCTGGGGGGAGATCTGGCACCCAGCCTCAGTCTCTGGGTGTCAGAAGCAGCATGGTCCCATGAACATTCCTGGATGTGGCAGGTGCCTGACCAGTGCTAAGTGAGACCATCCCGCAGAGGGGCAGAATGGGTCAAAGCTACATTCCTCAGAAATAAGGGGTCAGGGAAAAACAGCCGATTCTGAGATAAAGCTCAGCAGGGAGATTCTGCCAGGGGCTTGGTTACAGAAAGGCTAAAAGCAAGGAGTGGATGGAAGCCGAAGACGAAGGACTGGTGCGCGGTTGCTGATCGAAGAAAAAGGACTTCTGATACGAGACACTGGGTAGCTGGGTGACACCATTTTCACTGCTCCCGCGCATGCACATACACACCTACAAGCACCACAACGATCCTCCCCAGTAAGCTAAGTAGCATCATCTAGTGGAGAATGGAGCCGTTACACCAGGCTCCGCCCAACTAGGCCAACCTCGCTCTTCAGGAACACAGGTCTCTCTACCTTCTTAGTTTATGGGCTATAAAGTGCTTCATAGTTTGACTTCTAAGGGAAAACAAATTAATTTCAGTCTGTTCACCTGTCCTTCTATTCAATATCCTTTCTTTTTTTTTTTCTTTTTTCTTTTTTATTTCTTCCTATTTTCTCTTTTTTGTTTCTTTTTCTTGAATATAAAAAGAGAAAAAATTCATTTTTATTTTCAATTTTTATTTAAAATATTTTTCTTTAATTTTTTTCTATTATATTTTTTACTTTTGTGTAAATTTTTTCAAATTCTATTTTACTTCCATCATTCCATTTCGGTCTACTTCAGTGTATTGACTTCTTCAAATTTTTCAAATGATTTCCTTTTTTTTTCTCTTTCCCCTTTTTTCTCTAATCTATGAAGCCCCTTTCAACACCCAGAACAAAACACAACTAGGATATAGCATCATTTATTCAATTTTGTGTGTGTGTGTGTTTAATTTTTTATTTTTAATATTTTTTTAATTTTAATTTTTTTTATTTTAATTTTTTGCCTCACTAATTCCTTTTCTCCCTTAAAAATGACAAAATAAAGGAATTCACCACAAAAGAAAGAGCAGAAAGAAACAATAGCCAGGGACTTAACCAACACTGATACAAGCAAGATGTCTGGACCAGAATTTAAAATCACATTAATAAGAATACTAGCTGGAGTCAAAAATAGATTAGAATCCATTTCTGCGGAGATAAAAGAAGTAAAAGCTAGTCAGGATGAAATAAAAAATGCGATAAATGAGCTGCAATCTCCAATGGAAGCCACGGAGGCAACAATGGATGAGGCAGAAAAGAGAATTAGCGATAGAGAAGACAAACTTATGGAGAATGATGAAGCAGAAAAAAAAGAGGGAGATGAAGGCAAAAGAGCATGATTTAAGAATTAGAGAAAACAGTAACTCATTAAAAAGGAACATCAGAATCATAAGGGTCCCAAAAGAGGAAGAGAGAGAAATAGGGGTAGAAGAGTTATGTGAGCAAATCATAGCAGAAGACTTTCCTAACCTGGGGAAAGACACAGACATCAAAATCCAGGAAGCACACAGGACTCCCATTAGATGCAACAAAAACCGACCATCAACAAGGCATATCATAGTCAAATTCACAAAATACTCAGGCAAGGAGAGAATCATGAAAGCAGCAAGTGAAAAAAATGTCCTTAACCTACAAAGGAAGATAGATAAGGTTTGCAGCAGACCTATCCACAGAAATTTGGCAGGCCATAAAGGAGTGGCAGGATATATTCAATGTGCTGAATCAGAAAAATATGCCACCAAGAATTCTTGGGGCGCCTGGGTGGCGCAGTCGGTTAAGCGTCCGACTTCAGCCAGGTCACGATCTCGCGGTCCGTGAGTTCGAGCCCCGCGTCAGGCTCTGGGCCGATGGCTCAGAGCCTGGAGCCTGTTTCCAATTCTGTGTCTCCCTCTCTCTCTGCCCCTCCCCGTTCATGCTCTGTCTCTCTCTGTCCCAAAAAATAAATTAAAAACGTTGAAAAAAAATAAAAAAAAAAAAAAAAGAATTCTTTAACCGACAAGGCTGTCATTCAAAATAGAAGGAGTGATAAAATGTTTCCCAAACAACAACAAAAACATTTAAAGCAGTTTGTGACCACTAAACCATCACTGTAAGAAGTTTTAAGGGGGACTTTCTCATGGGAGAAAAGATGAAAGAAAAAAAAAAAACAAATAAATAAAGACCAAAAAAAAAAAAAACAAAACAAAACAAAACAAAAACAAAGAGTAGAAAGGACGAGAGGACACCACCAGAAACTCCAACTCTACAAGCCTCATAATGGCAATAAATTCATATATTTCAGTACTCACTTTAAACATCAATGGACTCAATGCTCCAATCAAAAGACATAGGGTAACAGAATGGATAAGAAAACAAGATCCATCTATATGCTGTTTACAAGAGACCCACTTTAGACCTAAAGACACCTTTAGATTGAAAGTAAGGGGATGGAGAACAATGTATCATGCTAATGGTCAACAAAAGAAAGCCAGAGTAGCCATACTTATATCAGACAATTTAGACTTTAAAATAAAGACTGTAGAAAGAGATGAATGCGGCACCTAGGTGGCTCATTCAGTGGAGTGTCTGACTTCGGCTCAGGTCATGATCTCATGGCTTATGAGTTTGAGCCCCACGTCAGGCTCTGAGCTGATAGCCTGAGCTGATAGCTCAGAGCCTGGAGCCGGTTTCAGATTCTGTGTCTCCCTCTCTCTGCACCTCCCCTGTTCACACTCTGTCTCTCTCTCAAAAATAAACATTAAAAAAAATTGAAAAACAAAAATAAAGAGATGAAGAAGGGCATTAGATCATAATTAAGGGGTCTATCCACCAAGAAGACCTAACAATTGTAAATATGATGTGCCAAATGTGAGAGCACCCAAATATATAAATCAGTTAATCACAAACATAAAGATATTCATTGATAATAATACCATAATAGTAGGGGCCTTCAACACCCCACTCACAGCAATGGACAGATCATCTAATCAAAAAATCAACAAGAAAACAATGGCTTTGAATGACACCCTGGACCAGATGGAATTAACAGATATATTCAGACCATTTCATCTTAAAGCAGTGGAATATACATTCTTCTCCACATGTACACATGGAACATTCTCCAGAATAGACCACATGCTGGGACACAAATCAGCCCTCAACAAGTACAAAAGGATCGAGATCATACCATGCATATTTTCAGACCACAATGCCATGAAACTCAAAATCAACCACAAGAAAAAATTTGTAAAGGTAACAAATACTTGCAGACTAAAGAACACCCTACTAAAGACTGAATGGACTAACCAAGAAGTTAAAGAGGAAATTAAAAAATTCATGGAAGCCAATGAAAATGATAATACCACAACCCAAAACCTCTGGGACACAGCAAAGGCAGTCATAAGAGGAAAGTATATAGCAATCCAGGCCTTCCTAAAGAAGGAAGAAAGATCTCAGATGCACAACCTAACCTTATGCCTTAAGGAGCTGGAAAAAGAACAGCAAATAAAACCTAAAACCAGCAGAAGACAGGAAATAATAAAGTTTAGAGCAGAAATTAATGCTATCAAAAAAAACAAAGCAAAACAAAACAAAACAAAACAAAACAAAGCAAAACAAAACAAAACAAAACAAATCATATAACAGATCAATGAAACCAAATGCTGGTTCTTTGAAAGAATTAACAAAATTGATAAACCCCTAGCCAGTTTGATCAAAAATAAAAAGGAAAGGACCCAAATAAATAAAATCAATAATGAAAGAGGAGACATCACAACCAACACAGCAGAAATAAAAACAATAGTAAGAGAATATTATGAGCAATTATACTCCAATAAAATGGGCAATCTGGAAGAATGGACAAATTCCTAGAAACATACACACTACCAAAACTGAAACAGGAATAAATAGAAAATTAAACAGACCAATATAATGGAAGGATAACTTCCAAACTCATTCTATGAAGACAGCATTACCTTGATTCCAAAACCAGACAGACCCCACTAAATAGGAGAACTACAGACCAATTTACCTGACGAACATGGATGCAAAAATCCTCAACAAGATATTACCCAACCGGATCCAACAATATATTAAAAAAATTATTCACAACAACCAAGTGGGATTTATACCTGTGATACAGAGCTGGTTCAATATCTCCAAAACAATCAATGTGATTCTTCATATCAATAAAAGAAAGGACAAGAACCATATGATCCTCTCAATAGATGCAGAGAAAGCATTTGACAAAATACAACATCCTTTCTTGATAAAAACCCTCAAGAAAGTAGGGATATAAGGATCGTACATCAAGATCATAAAAGCCATATATGAAAGCCCCAACGTTAATATCATCCTCAATGGGGAAAAACTGAGAGCTTTACCTCTGAGGTCAGGAAGAAGACAGGGACATCCATTTTCGCCACTGTTATTTAACATAGTATTGGAAGTCTTAGCCTCTAATCAGACAACACAAGGAAATAAAAGGTATCCAGATCGGCCAGGAGGAGGTCAAACTTCCACTCGTCACAGATGACATGATACTCTATATGGAGAACCCAAAAGATTCCACCAAATAACTGCTATAACTGATTCATGAATTCAGCAAATTTGCAGAATATAAAATCAACACACAGAAATTGGTTGCATTCTTATACACCAACAATGAAGCAACAGAAAAAGAAATCAAGGAATCTATCCCATTTACAGTTGCACAAAAAAAAAAACATAAAATACCTAGGAATAAATCAAACAAAGAGGTGAAAACTATAGAAAGCTTATGACAGAAATTGAAGAAGACACACATAAAAAAATGGAAAAAGATTCCATGCACCTGGATAGGAAGAACAAATATTATTAAAATGTCAATACTACCCAAAGCAATGTATATATTCAATGCAATCCCTGTCAAAATAACACCAGCATTCTTCACAGAGCTACAACAAATAATCCTAAAATTTGTATGGAACCAGGAAAAAACCCAAATAGCCAAAGCAACATTGAAAAAGAAAACCAAAGCAGGAGGCATCACAATCCCAACTTCAAGGTTTACTACAAAGCTGTAATCATCAAGACAGTATGGTCCTGGCACAAAAACAGACACTCAGATCAATGGAACAGAATAGAGAACCCAGAAATGGACCCACAAACGTATGGCCAACTAACCTTTGACAAAGCAGGAAAGAATATCCAGTGGAATAAGGAGAGTCTCTTCAGCAAGTGGTGCTGGGAAAACTGGATAGCGACATGCAGAAGAATGAACCTGAACCACTTTCTTACACCATACACAAAAATAAACTCAAAGTGGATGAAAGACATAAATGTAAGACAGGAAGCCATCAAAATCCTCAAGGAGAAAGCAGGTAAAAACCTCTTTGATCTTGGCCACAGAAACTTACTCAACACATCTCTGGAGCCAAGGGACACAAAAACAAAAATGAACTATTGGGACCTCATCAAAATAAAAAGCTTCTGCACAGTGAAGGAAACAGTCAGCTAAACTAAAAAGCAACCAACAGAATGGGAGAAGATATTTGCAAATGACATATCAGATAAAAGGTTAGTATCCAAAATCTATAAAGAAATTATCAAACTCAACACCCAAAAAACAAATAATCCATGAAGAAATGGGCCGAAGACATGAACAGACACTTCTCCAAAGAAGACATCCAGATGGCCAACTGACACATGAAAAAATGCCCAACATCACTCATCATCAGGGAAATACAAATCAAAACCACAATGAGATACCAACTTACCCCTGTCAGAATGGCCAACATTAACAACTCAGGCAACAACAGATGTTGGCAAAGATGAAGAAAAAGGATCTCTTTTGCATTGTTGATGGGAATGCAAGCTGGTGCAGCCACTCTGGAAAACAGTAGGGAGCTTCCTCAAAAACTTAAAAATAGAACTAACCTACGACCCAGCAATTGCACTACTAGGTATTTATCCAAGGGATACAGGTATGCTGTTTAGAAGGGACACATGCACCCCCATGTTTATAGCAGCACTATCAATGATAGCCAAAGTATGGAAAGAGCCCAAATGTCCATCGATGGATGAATGGATCAAGAAGATGTGATATATAAATACAATTGAGTATTACTCGGCAATCAAAAGAATGAAATCTTGCCATTTGCAACTACGTGGATGGAACTGGAGGGTATTATGCTAAGTGAAATTAGTCAGTTGGAGAAAGACAAATATCATATGACTTCACTCATATGAGGAATTTAAGATAAAAAACAGATGAACATAAGTGAAGGGAAGCAAAAATAATATAAAAACAGGGAGGGGGACAAAACATAAGAGATTCTTAAATATTGAAAACAAACAGAGGGTTACTGGAGGGGTTGTGCGAGGGGGGATGGGCTAAATGGGTAAGGGGCATTAGGGAATCTACTCCTGAAATCATTGTTGCACTGTATGCTAATTTGGATGTAAACTTTAAAAAATGAAATTAATTTTAAAAATGTGTCTGTGAAGATTATGTCTGTAATGTGCTTGACACTGTATGCAGCATAGAATAAGGGTTCAACAAGTGTCAATTTGTTAGCAAGTCAATTGCAAAAGTCCCACACTCCATTGCCATGAAATATTAGGAGTTATAAGGGGATAAGCAACAGTTCCTGGAGCCAGCTACCTGATTTTCTAGAGTAGAGGAGAGATTGCTGACTGAAGAGACAGACCTTGTGTTTGTCTATCTTCTCTACTCTTCTGGTTATACCACTTATTTTAAGAGCTTCAACTTCTGATACTCACTTATCTCATTTGTAAAACCAAGAGAGCAATAGGTGCTTAACCAATCCCGGAGGAAAATGTGAAACTAGCTTAAGATAGAAATCAATGTTGGACATCTGGGTGGCTCAGTCAGTGAAGCATCCAACTTCAGCCTGTCTTTGACTCAAGTCATGATCTCATGGTTCATAAATTCAAGCCTGGCATCAGGCAATCTGCTGCCAGCACAGAGCCCGCTTTGGATCCTCTGCCCCCATCTCTCTCTGCCCCTCTCCACCCCCTCAAAAATAAATAAACATTTAAAAAATAAATAAATGAGAACCATTTGAAATGGCATAGTCTATATCCATAGGAAGATGGGGAATGCTGTTATTAAGTGATTTACAGGGGGAAAAAAAGTCTTCTTGTAGATGTCATATTTCAGTGGAAACAAATCTAGACAAAAGCAATGTAATTTTACCAATATCTCGTGAGTGTCATCAGACCAAGGGTAGATCCTGAGCTAGATAAGCCATTAAATGTATCAATGAGTTCATACCAGTATGAAGACATATATAATTTCAGTCTTTGCTGAGTTTATCCAGTTTTCTTACCTTAGAAGTGACTTTAGATTTAGAACTGAATTATCAAATAATTTGATGGAGTGGAAGAAACTTTTTAGGGTTTGAACATGTGAATCTGTTCTCTGAAGGCCATCACCAAGTCCTCACAATAATATGGCCCTTTGTGTTTGAGCCTTAATGACAGTAAACACCCCAGCATGTAGCTCCCAGTTGCTGCCACTTTCCATTTCATTCTTGTTATTTCATTAAGATTAGAGCAGTTACTCCAGCAGAAGGACAGTCAAGAGGTCATATTTGTTGACCATTATGGAGAATAGTAAGCCTCTTTGTACTGGGAAACTCATGCTTCCCACCTGTGTCTTACAACTCTCCTCAGCTCAACATATCCTACCAAAATTAACTATTATTGGCAGTTGCTCAGTATCATTGGTCTGGAGGATAGCAAGTGGTTGACTGTGTACATACAAGCGATGCTATTCAACTACAGTGTCCTGCAAGACAGTGTAATATAAAGAAGAAAATCTGTCCTAGAGGTCAGGAAGGTTCTAAACTTGCTCATGTGCTATTAACTTGTCAGTTTTGTACCTGTTCAATAGCAATGCAAATACCTGCACAGAAGTCAGACTTCTGTGAAGTCAACAGAACCAAAGAGCTCTATCGCCCAAGGAGACACCATTTCTTCTTTTTTATTCATTTTTTGTTACGCCTCACATTTGACTTGATATACACAGTCAGCCCCTCATAAGCATATGTTGACAATGCTTTTAATACTGCACCACAATATACAAAGATAAGACATGACCTAATCACCTGCATCTGATCCTTTAACTGCCTTCTCCATTTTCTCTTTCTTTACCATTTTCTATTCTCACTTATCCCCTAAATTCATCCCATTGCTATTTCATGAAAAGATGTCAGTTAAGCTGCTTAAAAATTACCTGAGAACTTTCAAAAAGTACAAATTACAATGAAATATCCACCTGTTGGGGAATGAATAAACAAATCTCCAGTATATGGAGATGCCAATACCTATCCAATGCCTGGCCCCCTGGTAGATGAGGGGAGCTTATATAGTAATGAAAAGGTAAGTTGCTCTCCTGAGGCTTCAACTCTGCACTAAAACAGATATTTTTAATGAGCTATAATTGACATATATTAGTTTCAGGTATACAACATAATGATTTGATATTTGTCTATATTGCTAAATGATCACAGTGAGTCTAACACCCCACACCACATAAGAGTTTTTTTCTTGTGATGACAATGTTTAAGATCTACTCTCTTATCAACTCTCAAATACATGATATACAATATACGATAATTTTTTTTTAATTTGAGAGGAGAGAGCATGAGTGAAGGAGAGGGACAGAGAGAGAGAGAGAGAGAGACAGAGACAGAGAATCCCAAGCAGGCTCCTCTCTCAGAGTGGAGTCTGATGTGGGGCTCAATCCCATAACCCTGATCTCATGACCTGAGCCAAAATCAAGAGTTGGATGCTTAATGGACTGAGCCACCCAGGCGCCCCTACAATACACTATTATTAAATATAGTCACTATGTTGTACACTACATTCCCAGGACTTATTTTATAACTGTAATTTTGTGCCTTTTGACCTTCTTCACTGGTTTTGCCCACCATCCTCCAGCTTCTACTTCTGGTAACTACCAGTGAGTTCCTTTTTTTTTTCCTTAGATTCCACATATAAATAAGATTGTATGGTATTCATCTTTCTCTGATTTATTTCACTTGGCATAATGCCCTTGAAGTCCTTCCATGTTGTTATAAGTGGCAAAATTTCATTATGTTTTATGGCTGTATAATATCCCATTGTATATATCTCTTCTTTATCTGTTCATCAGTTGCTGGACACTTAGGTTGTTTCTATACCTTAGCTATTGTAAGTAATACTACAATGACTACAGGAATGAAGATATCTTTCAAATTAGTGCTTTAATTTTCTTTTGATAAATCCCCAGAAATGGAATTGCTGTATCATATGGTAGCTCTATTTTTAATTTTTTGAGGAACCTCCATACTATTTTCCACAGTGGCTGTACCAGTTTACATTCCCACCAACAACATATGAAGGTTCCTTTTTCCCCACATCCTCACCAATACTTATAAAGCAGACGTTTTTAATTCAATAATTAAATTTAAAAACATCAGTTTAATTGCTAGAAAAAGAAACCATAAATTATTACATGGGAGTAAATAATTAAGGAATAAGTCAATTCTATTTCACTTTGTTCAAGTTTCTGCTAAATTGTCACTTCAGAGGTTTGTACTTACTAGTTCCCAGTCCTCATTTTTTTCACTGGGCTTCATTACACTTCTTGCTCATTACTTATAGAAAATATCCTGTTTCCTTCCAATACAATTATCTCTTTTATATACACTAATCTCAGTTTTTGTTTGGGGAACCAAATGCTCCCTAAGTAAACAAGGAAGATAAACTTTGCAAATGCATATAAATATTGTATTTGATTCAAATAATAACCCTCATTTCTATATAGCATGTATTTCTTTAGTTACCATCTGAATTTATTCTTATTTTAAAATGAGATTCTGGAATGCCATTTCAAGCTTGAACAATTCGCGTGAAAACAATCCAAAATGGCATTCCAGCACATTTCTCCACGAAAATACAATTGTTCAGCAGATTGTGATTTCTGAAGCTCTTTCACATGCTCTAGAGCAAAATGGAAAATTGCACCATATTGTAGAAAATAGAACTATCTTTCTCATGTATCGATGCTCAAGGGTATAAACACAGTCACAACTCATACATTTTCCAATTAATGCCTCTAGTGCTCACCTGGCCAATCACAGAAGTCTTAAATTTTCAGCTGTATTATAAAGCTCCAAATTTCATGTACTACTTTGACTCTTTGAGTCTCACTGGACCCCAAAGACCTAATTACGAGTTTTCCTGCTCTGGCCAGATATGTTGCCCCACGAGTGGGAAAGGCCAGTTCCTTTATGAGATGGCTCAGCTGTAACCCTACCTGGTTCTCAACCCAGCAGGTTTTGCTTTCCTATCAGTACAAGAAATAGCTCACACAAGGTAATCGTATGCTCCAGCACAGACCAGGGGGAACCTCATCCTCCTGTTACTACAAAGTCTCCCTCCCACAACTGTTTTTGGTTTGTTGTTTTTCCCAGTGTAACTACTACACAACCCTGCATAGGGTACTGTATCCTCCTCCCCTTTGGCTGAGAGTGTATGTGACTTATAAACTGTCTGGTCACCTCCCCTGTGCCAGGCATTGTTTGTTCAACCATCTTATGCTTTTCAGGGTGTGAGATCCTTCTTTCATCAAGATCAGAACACCTGTTGAGACCTCCCCCTGAAAAAACAAACAGAAGCCTCAGGGCCTGCGTCCAAAAGTGGAAGAGAGAACACTTAAATCTGAGGCGGTCACTACTGCCCTTGCTCCTTCCTGCCGCACACTCACACAGCTTCTGAGGAACCAGGGCAGAATGACTGCTTGGTATCTCGAGTGATGCCTTTCTTCTCCACCTCCCTGCCAGTACTGCAGTGGTCCCCACATTGAGAAGCAAAACCCCAGCTTAGGGTTCCTCACATTTACTTTCTCATCTGTTGTCTCCCAGGGTGTTTCAAAGTTGGCTACCTCTTAAAGGCATCTTTAGC
Source organism: Panthera uncia (assembly GCF_023721935.1). Taxonomy (NCBI): domain Eukaryota; kingdom Metazoa; phylum Chordata; class Mammalia; order Carnivora; family Felidae; genus Panthera; species Panthera uncia. The sequence goes on from NC_064811.1 coordinate 29,226,184, forward strand.
TTCAGCAAGAGCCTATGCCCCAAACAGTTATCTTACACAAGATCTTATTTCTTCTCAGAGTCTAGTCTTCCCAGTTCTTCAAGGTCACTCGATTTCAAGCCCTTATACCTCTCCCTACTTGAGGCCATGATTTTCTCTTACCCCACTCTCATGAACTCTCTAAATTGGACTCTTGAACTATGGAAGCTGAAATATTGGTCCCTTCTTCCCAAAATGCCCGAAGTCCCTTATACAAGTTTATTACCTCTTTACCTAACAGCTAACTCTTTATCTCAATCAAGCATCTTTTGCTAAACCAATCCATTTTTTAAATTTTTAAACATTTATTCATTTTTAATATATATATATATAGAGAGAGAGTGGGGGCAGGGGTGGGGCAATGAGAGAGGGAGACACAGGATCTGAAGCAGGCTCCAGGCCCTGAGCTATCAGCACAGAGCACAATGTGGGGCTTGAACTCACAGACCATGAGATCATTACCTGAGCCGAGGTCAGACACTCAACTGACTGAGCTACCAGGGTGCCTTTAAATCATTCCATTTTTAAACAAGCTGTAGCTCAGAGAGGGTCCAGTTGTGTTACATTTGCATGGCTAAAAGTGTGAAACTATCTCCCTTTTACCAAGAGTATCTGGAAGTTCATTCACTAAACTAAACAACAGAAACATAAATCTATCTTGTTACACACAGATAAAAGGAGGGAGTATTGCTCGGTGATAAAGACATCAGTTTCTAGATCAGCCCTGTCCAAAAGAAATACAATGCAAGCCACAGAGGTCATTTTAAACTTTTAAATTAAAGTAGCCCCATTTTACAAAAGAAAAAAGAAGTAGTATAATTAATAGTAATAATGTATTTTATTTAATCCAATTTACACAATACAGGGCAGTTCTAATATATAACCAATATATAAGTATTTTTTATATTAAGTCTTCAAAACTGAGTGTTTATTTTACACTTTTATAGCTCATAGCTCATTGTAGTTTGGGCTTGCTCCATTTCAAGTACTCAGTAGGTACATGGGGCTACTGTATGTCATACTACACAGTGCAGTTCTATAGAGAAAATGCCAAATTCTCATTCCAGTTCCATCACTGATGGGGAGTGTAACTGTGGCCAAGTTGCCAGACATCTCTGCTATTAGTTTCCTTACATGCAAAATAATCTCCAATGGAGTTGAGTGCATTAGTATTTAAGAAGAGAACAGTGCCAGGAATATTAAAGCAGTAGTAATTAGTGAATGCTATTAACTAGTAAGTGCAAAACCAAGGCCAGAACATCAGTATCTTTTTGTCTTCCTAATCCAGTTGTCTTTCCTTAGCGGGTGCTTGCCCAAACTACTTGAGTTGCAGTTAACATTGGAAAAGTTGTAGACCATGGGGCCACTTTCCTTTAGATGGATTTAACTTTTCCAGCTAATCAGATTTTAATTAAATAGCTGACTAGGTCACTCAGGCTTGTTTCTTTCTAGTTCCTCATTACCTCTTTGACTTCCAGGTGATGCTTCTCTTATCTATCATCTTTTGTTTTCCTCTTCACTTGTTCTCTATCACTTAAATGTGTGACCTTGGTCAAACTACTCGATCTCACTGAAACTCAATTCCCTCATCTGTAAAGGGGGGATTAGAAAATATTCCTCTTGGGGTTTCTATGATATTCAGTGATACAAAACAGTGTCAATAAAGTCCTTAGTGTAGGGAATTTAAAGTTAATATACATCTCCTTCAACAAAGGAGGAAAGAATATCCAAAGGAAAAAAAGACAGCTTCTTCAACAAATGGTGTTGGGAAAACTGAACAGCAACATGTGGAAGAATGAAATTTAACCAATTTCTTATACCATTTACAAAAATAAATTCAAAATGGATGAAAGAGATAAATATGAGACAGGAAACCATCAAAAGGAGAACATAAAGGAGAACACAGGCAGCAACCTTTGACCTCAGCTGCAGCATCTTATTACTAGACACATTGCTTGAGGCGGGGGAAACAAAAGCAAACATGAACTATTGGGACTTCATCAAGACAAAAAGCTTCTGCACAGGAAAGGAAACAATCAACACAATTAAAAGGCAGCCTGTGGAATGGAAGAAGATATTTGCAAATGACATATGAGATGAAGGTTAATATCCAAAATCTATAAAGAACTTATCAAACTCAACACCCAAAGAACAAATAATCCAGTAAAGAAATGGGCAGAAGACATGAATAGACAATTTTCCAAAGAAGATATCCAGATGGCTAACAGACATATGAAAAGATGCTCAATATCACTGATCATTAGGGAAATACAAATCAAAACCACAATGAAATACCACTTCCCACCCAGCAGAATGACTAAATTAACAACGCAGCCAACAACTGTTATTGGTGAGGATGTAGAGAAAGGAGAAACCTTTTAAACTGTTGGTGGGAATGCAAACTGATGCAGCCAGTCTGGAAAACAGTATGAGGTTCCTCAAAAATTTACAAATAGAACTACTCTACAATCCAGCAATTACACTACTAGGTATTTACCCAAAGGATGTAAAAATACAGATTCAAAGGAGTGCATGCACCCCAATGTTTATAGCATTATCAACAATAGCCAAACTATGGAAAGAGTCCAAGTGTCCATCAACTGATGAATGGATAAAGAAGAGGTAGTATGTGTATTTATATATATATTATATACATATACATATAAACATATATACATATACATATAAATAGGTGATAAGTATTAAGGATGGCACTTGTGATGAGCACTGGGTATTATACGTGAGTGATAAATCACTAAATTCTACTCCTGAAACCAATATTGTACTCTATGTTAACTAACTATAATTTAAATAAAAATTTGAATGAATAAATGAATGAATGAATGAATTAATTAATTAATAAATAAATAAATTTACATCTAAATAGCCACAGGTGGCTAGTAGTTACCATATTGGACAGCACTGCTCTAGAAACTATGATGGGAAGCAAAAGCTTTCCTTTAATGAAAAATATTTGGGAGAGTCTTAAATAAAGGCAGTATTTTTTAAGGATAAAACAAATAAAGTAAAAATACATCTCTGACTCCAGCAGTATAGTCTTTCTCTTTCCTTCAAGACTCTTATTATATGTTTGTAATAAATGCTAAATAGATATAAGAATAATAGGAACAATTTCAAGTAAAGTTGCTTTTTACTATATTCTGTGATTTTATTGTGTTTGTTTACATATATAAATGTAGACACACAAACATATATGCTGCAATACATATATATGCATGCAGAGACAGACATGCATGAACACTCACAACTGAGTAGTTTGTTGAGGCACCTTTTATTTGAGACAAAAAGGGACTATACGGATTATCAAATCAAGACCTCTCCCTTATTTGGCAGATGAGTTAAGAGAATCTAAGAAGGTTGGTAATTTCCAAGGTCACATGGCTATTACGGATATGTTTAAAAGCAGAAAACCATCTTATGATAGTCCATTTTTCATGCTATTCACCACCTGTTACATGGCCTCAGGGAAGAGAACTGTGAGAATCTTTCTCTTTGTTTTGTACCAGTTATATGAGATTAATTAGGGAGTTAGCTCTTATAAACATTTATTTTGGAATTTTTTAAATATCTGATGTTATCGTAGACTGAATAAGAAAGAAGTATAAAAGAGAACAAATATGAGAAGCTAAAAGTGTTCCAGCTTAAGAAGTTCATTTGATATGTACTAAGAATGCCTTTGAAAAAAATCTTAATTACAGATATTTATATTTTCAATATCTGAGAATGTCAATAAAACAATTAAATACATGGTAGTTGTTATTTTTTACAGTATACCATAAAGGACCAACCACTAACATTTCCTTATATATCAATGAATATTTTATATATTTCAGCAGAAACGATGAACAATTTAGAGGATATTATTAGAAATTAGAGTATAAACTGCAACTTTGAAGAAATAGAAATTTCCTCTTTTTTTTAATTTTATTTTTTTATTTTTTAAAGTTTACATCCAAACTAGTTAGCATACAGTGAAACAATGATTTCAGGAGTAGATTCCTTAATGCCCCTTACCCATTTAGCCCATCCCCCCTCCCACAACCCCTCCAGCAACCCTCAGTCTGTTATCAGGGAAATACAAATCAAAACCACAATGAGATACCACCTTATACCTGTCAGAATGGCTAACATTAACAACTCAGGCAACAGCAGATGTTGGTGAGGATGCGGAGAAAGAGGATCTCTTTTGCATTTTTGGTGGCAATGCAAGCTGGTGCAGCCACTCTGGAAAACAGTATGGAGGTTCCTCAAAAAACTAAAAATAGAACCCCACGACCCAGCAATTGCACTACTAGGCATTTATTCACGGGATACAGGTGTGCTGTTTCGAAGGGACACATGCACCCCCATGTTTATAGCAGCACTATCAATGATAGCCAAAGTATGGAAAGAGTCCAAATGTCCATCGATGGATGAATGGATCAAGAAGATGTGGTATATATATGCAATGGAGTATTACTTCGCAATCAAAAAAATGAAATCTTGCCATTTGCAACTACGTGGATGGAACTGGAGGGTATTATGCTATGCAAAATTAGTCAGTCAGAGAAAGACAAAAATCATATGACCTAACTCATATGAGGACTTTAAGAGACAAAACAGTTGAACATAAGGGAAGGGAAACAAAACTAATATAAAAACACGGAGAGGGACAAAACAGAAAAGAAATTTCCTCTTTTTAAGCCAATATTTTAAACCACTAGATTCCTAGTCTATATATAATAATGTCATCCCTTGAAATTTCTGCACAGGTTTTGTAAGCACAGAAAGCAATGCATCAAAAGAATTTGGCATAAAATAACTTGTTTCTAAGACATAAAAAATTTATTATTACATAGGATAATTCTATAATAATAGCTATGCATTATGATTGCTTATGTAATTTTGTTATCCTAATTCTATTTATGATGACATGAAGTTTTTCTTCAAACCTTCTGCTTCAGAATTTTAATTAAAATGGGAATGTTTGCCCTTAATTAAAACAAAGTAATATTGCAGAAGACCTACAATTTAACTGAATATTAACAAATTAGAAAGAAATATGTATATGTCACAAGCCACTTACAATAATGTAAAAAAATTAAGTCTATTAAGGTTTTTTTTTAATTTTTTTTAAATTTTTTTAATTCTTTTTTTAAATTTTTTTAATGTTTATTTTTTGATAGAGATAAAGAGACAGAGTGTGAGTGAGGGAGTGGCAGAGAGAGAGGGAGACACAGAATCCAAAGCAGGCTCCAGGCTCTAAGCTGTCAGCACAGAGCCTGATGTGGGGCTCAAACCCACAAACCGTGAGATCATGACCTGACCCGAAGTCGTACCCTCAACCAACTGAGCTACCCAGGTGCCCCAAGGGTAAGTCATTCTTAATTACTCTATCAAATTTAGCAAATGCTATAGCCAACTATTAAAACAGCCAGATATTTGTCACACACAGAGACATACACACAAATACAATAAGGTAATGAATAGAAATACCTCATTTCATTATTTCAAATATTTTTTAATTCCAGTAGTTAACATAAAATGTTATATTAATTTCAGAAGTATATATACAAATATAGTGATTCAACAATTCCATATATTACCCAGTGCTCATCAAGATTAGGTTTACTCTTGGGGAGCCTGGGTGGCTCAGTTGGTTAAGCAACTGACTTTGACTCAGGTTATGATCCTTTGGATTCTATGCCTCTCTCTCTCTCTCTCTGTCTCTCTGTCTCTCTCTCTGCCCTTCCCTGACTCACACTCTATCTCTGTCTCAAAATAAATAACCATTAAAAAAAAAAAAGATTAGGTATACTCTTAATTCTCTTTACCTATTTCATGCACTCTCCTACCCCCTACCCCTCTGGTAACCATCTGTTTGTTCTCTATAGTTAAGAGTCTGTTTCTTTGGCTTGTCTCTTTTATTTTTCTACCTCTGTTCATTTGTTTTGTTTCTTAAGTTCTGCCAGTTATTGAAATCATATGGTATTTGTCTTTCTCTGACTGATTTATTTCACTTAGCATTATAATCTCTAGATCCACTGATGATGTTGCAAATGGCAAGATTTCATTCTTTTTTTAAGGCTGAATAATATTGAATTGTATATATATATCACATCTTTCTATATTCAACTATTGTTAGACACTTGGGTGGCTCCCATAATTTGTCTATTTATTAAAAACATATTCTATATATATGATCATGTAAATTAAAATGTCATTTTTTATAAAATATGAATAATTTTCTGAATGGAAATAAATATATAATGTCAAGTTTTCAGTTGGTTAATATCCACTTATGTAGAAATTCTTGAATGGAAAGTACAATAAACAAAATAAAATATTTATTAGAGGAAACCAACAGTAGATTTTAGGTGTCTAAGAAAGAATCTGCAAACATGAAGATTGATAATAGAGATGATGGATTTGAAGTGCAGTGAGTAAAAATAATAAAGAAAAATGAGCAGAATCTCAGAAAAAATGTAGTACACCATTTAGTGCACCACCATAAATGTAATGAGATTATCAGAGGCGAAGGAGAAAGAGGGAAAAATATTTGAAGAAATAATGATTGTAAACTTCCTGAAGTTGATTAAAAACACTAATCTACATATCCAAGAAACCCAATGAACTATAAGTATGATAAATACAAGGAGATTTACACCCAGACTTATCAAAGCCAAAATGCTGAAAGCCAAAGATAAAGAGAAAATCTTAAATCGGTAAGAAAAATGTTTCATCACTATAAGAGATACTCTTTCACTAAGATTAACTGTTGATTTTTCTAAAAACAATGGACACAATCCAGTGGGAGGACATGCTTTAAATGCTGAAAGTAAAAACAAAAACAAACAAAAAGTACCATTAACCAAGAATTTTACATATAGCTAACTTTTTTGAAAATGAAAGTGAAATAATTCCCACATAAACGAAAGCTGAAAGATTATGTTGTTACCAGACCTGCCTTCTAAGAAATACTAATGGAAATTCTGGCTGAAAGCAAATGATATCAGGCAGTAATTAAGATCCACACTGGGGGAAAAAAAAAAAGGTGTCAGTAAAGATAATTACACACATAATTATAAAAGACAATATAATTGCATATTTTTCTCTTCTCTTAACTGATTTTAAACATAATTGCATAAAACAATATGAATATAATTGTATTGTTGGACTTAAAAATACAAAACTGAGATATAGACAATAAATGCAGCAGGAGGTAAGGTGGAAACAAAGCTGTAATAGAATAAGGAAATGAAACAAGACGGTAACTGGAATCCACAGGAAGAAATAAAGAGACCCAAAAGTGTGAAATTAAAATGTTAATATAACAAATTCTGTAAATATACGCTTGTTCTCTTTTCTTCTCTCAGCTTCTTTAGAAGACAAAAGCTTACATAAAGCAATAATAATTTATTGTTCAATTTTACTGTACATAGCACACTATAGCAACAATAGCAACAAACAAAAAAGAAGGAAAAATGGAGATATAGAGGAAAAAGTTTCTATCTTTCATTAGAATAGCATTTTAAATATGAAGTCGAGTTTTATAAATTGTTATGTATGCTGTAAGCCCTAAAACAACCACAAAGAAAATGGTTCAAAAATATGTAAATTCTTAAAGAAATTAAAACATTATTCTAGCAAGTATTCACTTAATAAAGAAGGCAATAGAGGAAAATCAAAACAAGAAAGACATCAGACATATAGAATATTTTAAAAAACAGGCAGATATAAATACTACCATATCAATAATATCATAAAAAGTAAATGAGTTAAGAAATCCGATCAAAAGTCAGAGATTATCAGATTGGAAAAATAAACTTACTCCAATTCCAACAATATGATGTTAACAGAAGACCACTTTGGACTCAAAGAAATGAAAAGTTTGAAAGTAAAAGGATAGGAAAAGATATATCATGGAAACAGCAACAATAACCAAACAGGAACAGCTATACAGAAAAATTAGACTAAAAAAAAAAAAGCGATATGGAATGGTATTCCATAATGAATAGAGGGTCAGCTCATCAGGAATATATAACAATTCTAAACATATATGCACCTAACAAAGGGCACCAAAATAAAGAAAAAACTAACAGAATGGAAGAAATAAGTAATTCTGAAATATATAAAGATTTCAATACCCCTCTTTAAATAATAAAGCAATTAGGCAGAAGATGAATAAGAAATAAAAGACCTGGGCAACACTGCAAACTACCTATACTCAGCAGATATCTATACAACACGTCATCTAAGAACAGCAAAATAACCATCTTTCTCAATTGCCCATGGAACATTCTCAGGAAATTACCCACTGCATTTTTGTAGAAGTTAACAAGGCAATACCAAAATTCATATGGAAATGCAAAGGATCTAGAATAGCAAAAGATCAACAAAAAGTCTTTAAAAAGGAGAAAGCTGAAGAACTCACACTTTAAGATTTCAAAACTTGCTACTTAATTATAGTAATTAATTCAGTATGGTACTTAGAATTGAGACTCTAGAAATAAAACCATGCACTGATGGGCAATAGATTTTCCATGAGAATGCCAAGACAATGCAAGGAAGAGAAAAATGTTTTTAATAAATGCTGCTGAAACAAGTGAATATCCACATGCAAGGAAGTTGAACCCCAATTTCACACCGTAAGAAATACTAAATATTAACTCAAAAATGAATCCTAAGCTTAATTGTGCAAGCTAAATGTATCAAACTCTTAGATAAAAACATCTGAGTGAATTTTCATGGTGCTAGGTTAAGCAATGATGTCTTAAATGTGTCATCAAAAGCACGAGAAATAAAAAGAAAAAATAAAGTTGAGTACATCAAAACTAAAAAATATTATTCTACAAGTAATACCATCAAAAAGTCAAAAGACAGCCTTCAGAATGAGAAAAAAACTTACAAATCACATATGTAATATGGGACCTGTATGGAGACTATATAAAGAACTGTTACAAATCAATAATAAAAAGATAAAATAACCCAAAATAACCCAAAAAATCAGAATAGAAATTTCTCTAAAGAAGATATACAAATGACCAATAAGCACATTAGGGAACTGTAATTTAAAACCACCATATCAAAAAATGAAATATTACTTCATAGCCAGTAGGATGTCCATGGTCATGGAGGCATCTGAGGGATGTGTTGGGGAGGAGGTAGATAGATTGGAACCTTTATACATTGCTTATGGGAATGTAAAATGGTATAGCCAAAACAGTTTGGCAGTTCCTACAAAGCTTAAAAAGAGTTACTTTATGATCCAACAATTATACTTTTAGGTACATATACAAGAGAAATAAAAAACATTTCCACCCAAAAACTTGTACACACATGTTCATAGCAGTGTTATTTATGGCCAAAAAGTAGAAACAACTCAAATGTCTATCAAGTGGTGAATGGATAAACACAATGTTATCTACAATAAGAAGGAATGAAATAATGACATATGCTACAACATTGATGAAACTTGGAAGCACTATGCTGAATGAAACAAGCCAGTCATGTCGTATGTTTGCATTTATATTAAAAGTCCATAATAGGCAAGTCTGTAGGGAAAGAATATAGATTAGTGGTCGCTTATGACTGGGGTCAGGGGAGAGTGACAATAGAAAGTGACAGCTTATGAGTAAGGGGTTTCCTTTTTAGGTGATGAAAAGGTTTCAGACTTAGATTGTGTTGGTGATTGCACAACTGTGAATATACTAAAATCCACTGAGTTGTATACTTTGGCAAATTTTATGGTATGTAAATTGTACCTCAATAAAGATGCTTTAAAAGTGGAATAAGGTATAATATTATCAAGAGAAAAAGGCTTAGGGTAAACAAGATTTTTACTTTCAGAGGTGAAGTCCATTTACACAAATGACAAAAACAAATAAGCAAAAACAAAACAACCAGAAACAAACATTTTTGACCAAAGAAATAATTTATTGGCCTGACGCCTTAAAAGAAAGGTTATTGTGCTAGCAAAAGTGAGTTCCATTTTGATAAAAATCCCCATAGATTCTTTTAAGGATAACAGCAACTCTGAGAGGTCAATCTCATGAAAGGGTAAATATTCTGAAGAGATTGGATTTTAGAGCATAAAATTGAATCCCAAAAATCCTAAGCCTTTTTGAAGCATTTGGTCTGTGGAGACTTACCCCAAAGCATAGCAGTCTTCTCAATATACTATGTGCAGGCATTAGAAGAGATGTATTTTAATAACCAAAAATGCCTTGCAATATTCAATGTGATTTTTTTATCATGTGATAAGCCACCTTAATTGCATATTATAATTATTTCTATGATGTTTCAATGCCGAATTATTCATATAGTGTATTACTTAGTACACACAGTCAGAAATCAGCCTTGTTAAAACAGAATTCTTTAAGGAGCCTTCAAATCTATCTACATATTTGCATTACTGTGCAAGACCATAGTTTCAGCAGAAGTGGCACAAGTCACTTAAAAATTCTTACCAATGTTTCCTCAGCAAAATAACAAAAACCCAGAGATTAGACTTATATTAAGAACCCTAACAGCCTGTTCTTAATTTTTCTTTATCTAGATAGCAAACCACAACTTTTTCATTTACCCATTTTATTTTGGTGCCAATTTCTGATGTTTCTACAGATCTTTTACAGTACTGGAATTATTGGTGTCATAACAGATCTCTGATATCTGTGTACTATCTTTATGTGCAACCTGAAACAAGTGTACATTGGAAAGACATATCCATGTAATTCTACAGTGTCACTTGGCTTTATCACTAGAAATCATGCGGAAAACTTTTTATTCTTCTTCTAAATGTGGTTTAGTTATCAACTGTTTCCTATTTTCAACTACAAAAAGACAAACGTGGCTAACTCTGATGTCTGGTATATAAGGATATGTCTATCTCATTTTAGATAAGTACCTTGCATTTCTCAATTTAACATTTGTGCCTAGAGTGAGTTAATAGTTCATCTTTCTATAGCCACATTCTTGATATATCTCAATTCTCAATCATGTAATTGACATAGAATCAAAGCCTTAAATTTCGAAATAATACAGAAAAAAATTTAATGACATAATCATTCACCTAGTAACTCGAAAAAGAATCAGGTGATTCATTTCAAAACCTAACTCTCTCATCCTCTGTATTCAATCTTTCATAATGTACTACACTTGAGTTCACTTTCACTCCTTCCATTTATGCCTTCAAAACTTCTCATCCAGACCGTTTAACATTCCCAGCTGCTTACCCATCAGGTCATCTCATCTTCCATAAATATTTATCTTTGCTGCCTGTGTAATCTTTTAAGAAATATAAATATAGGGGTGCCTGGCTGGCTGACTCAGTAGAGCATGCAATTCTTGATCTTTGGGGTCATGAGTTCAAGCCCCACCAAGGCTGTAGAGTTTACTTAAACAAATAAAATCTAGGGGCTCCTGGGTGGTTCAGTCGGTTAAACGTCCAACTTCGGCTCAGGTCATGATCGCGGTTCTTGAGTCTGAGCCTCACATTGGCCTCTGTGCTGACAGCTCAGAGCCTGGAGCCCGCTTCAGATTCTATGTTTTCCTCTCTCTCTCTGTCTGTCCCCTGCTCACCCTCCATCCTTCTCTCTCTCTCAAAAATAAACATTTTTTTAAATTAAAATCTAATATTTTTAAAAGGAAATATAATAAAAAATGATCTCAGCAATTTCTATAGGTATTCTATACTCCATAGATTCTATAAAATTGTTTACAATCCAAAATAGTGCAAATGAATTGGAGCTGCAACATAGAAATAAGACTGGCAATATCTGCTGTTGAACAAATAGAGGTTTTAAAAATACCTGTTTTGTGTTGCTAAGGGTATAGGCCCAGTTTAGGAAGTAAGTAGATTTTAGTTATAAAGGGTAAGACAAGAACTAGTCTGAGAAGAGATTAATGCTTAGCATAATAAAAATTATGCTTAACATGTTAGAGCAACAGGAATTTGGGGGTTAGTGCTGGCTGCCCCTAAACTATGGGTGGGTGACATTAACAAAAGGAAAAGAAAGAAGGGTTCCTAACACAGGACAGCAGATCTGGTTTTAAGGATAGATCCCCGACCAGCAACAGACTTCCTATGGTAAAGACTGGCACACGTTTTTTGAAATTATAACTCCTAACATTCATAATACTTAAAAAAATACAAACTCAATATTTAGGATAAGTCCGTTACGCACAACAGCCTTAGATGTGCGCTGCTTTGAGGAAGGAAGGTATAAAGCTGTCTGTGTGTTAAGCAACGTAGGGCATAAAGAGATCAGCAGCCAAAGAGCCGAAGCTAAGCGAGAATAAGAATGGAATCAGTATCAGGAATGTAGAGCTAGAGGTAATAGTAAAACATTCCTTACATATTACAGAATCCCAGAAAATATTTGGAAATATTTGCTCAACTTTCTATTATACGTGAGAGAGAGATTGGGGGTCATTTTATTTGGATATTTCATGAATCACTCTAGAAGGCTGGAGAATTTGGAGAGAATTGGGCAGATTTCATATCAAATCATTAATGTTGTTTTGTCTAAGAAGAGGGAATTGTCAGGTGGAGTGAGGCTTGGAATGATGGACAAGAGGTAATATTTTTTCTAAATTGATATATTTGTGTGTGCTGTAAATTTTTACAACAATCTTCATCAGTTTTGAATGCATCCCCTCTGTAAAGTGTTCCCAGATTCTTTTATCACAGATAGAGTCAGTTATTTTCTTCACGATGTTCTCAAAAGTAGGGACCATGCCCAGCATTAACACCTGACAACTCTCAGTCGCTAAACACATGTTTACATGTGGTCATTTCATTTAACACCATTAGCTCGAAGATGAGACAGGTGAGGAACAAGAAATCAAATGGTTGATCCAACACACAATTTCTCAGTCTGTCGCTTCTGGACTAGCTGCAGCATCAGTGTCTCCTGAGAACTTGTTAGAAATCCAAAGTTTTGCATCCTGTCCCAGACCTAGAGATTCAGAAACTCTGCAGGTGGGTCTTAAAGATCCATGTGTGTTTGTTTTTTAATTTTGTTTTTAACGTTTATTTTATTTTTAAGACAGAGACAGAGCATGAATGGGGGAGGGGCAGAGAGAGAGGGAGACAGAATCGGAAGCAGGCTCCAGGCTCTGAGCCATCAGCCCAGAGCCCGACGCGGGACTCAAACTCACAGACCGTGAGATAGTGAGTGACCTGGGCTGAAGTCGGACGCTTAACCGACTGAGCCACCCAGGCGCCCCTAAAGATCCATGTTTTAACGAGACCTCCTGATGATTCTGATATACACTCAAGTTTGAGAGCCACTACTTAACCATTAATATGGTTCATATGAAATAAGCAAAACTAGACCTTTGTAATCTGAATAATAGCTAAATAAGTGTATATGAATCAGAATATATATTATGTAAAAATAGATCCAACGCCAGAATAAACTTTTCTAACTTTCCACTGTGGAACAAAACAAATCCATTTTCATATTTGTCTCATTTAAGGTTACCTCTCTGGGTACATAAACTATGTCCTCATTGCAACAACAAAATATAAAATGAAATGATCAACCCGGAAATACTGAGTTTACTCATTGACAAATAAGGCACCGTATTTTCATAAGCAAATCACCATAAGTTACAAAATTATAATGTTATTGAATCCAGTTATATTTTAATTTTATTAGTGTGAAAATAGATGTTGTAATAATTCTATGGAAACCTTAAGTTTATTTTCTATGCTTTAAGTGTTTTTGGCTAGGATTGAAAATGTTGAGTTTTGGGGAGAGTCCATATCTACAATGATGATGCCCACTGTAGAGTGAATACTAAAGTCATAGTTTCTATGGGGTCCTGTCAAACATAGTTACTTCAGTATTTACAAACAGAAATGCTTGTTTACATGGTTTCAAATTTTTTTTTTCTTACACTCAAGGAAGAAGTCACTCTAATAAGAAAAACTAAAACGGCATCAGTAGTAGAAGTCATAGGTGACAGTGATATGTGAAGAAAGAATAGGAGAAATCATATCACCATGCGTTATGGCCACCAATACTCCTAAGAGAAGCATGTGAGTCCCTAGCAGCTACCTCCCTGAAACAAGGCAAACCTTGTGCTCTCAACTACAACTTTAGGGCACAGAGTATGTGACTAGGGCTCAGCCGTGCTACCACACTCTTTACCCTTTGACTCATAATGTGAAAGGGCATATTTACTTCTTATATTATGTTGAATTCAATTATTTCTTATGACATAAATACATAGGAAACAGTTACCAGGAGAAAGGAAGTAAAAGATTAGTATTAAAATATCCTGAATTCTGGGGCACCTGGATGGTTCAGTTGGTTAAGCCTCCAACTTCAGCTCAGGTCATGTTTGAGCCCTGCATCCGGCTCTGTGCTGACCGCTCAGAGCCTGGAGCCTGCTTCAGAATCTGTGTCTCCCTCTCTCTCTGCCCCTCCCCAACTCACATGCTGTCTCTCTCTCTCAAAAATAAACATTAAAAAAATTTTTTTTAAATACCCCTAATTCTAATGCTTTCCATATCTAAAACAAAACTGAGATTTGATTACAAATTCACTTGCAGTAGACACCCCACAAACTTCTTCCCCAAACAAAGGCGCAAATCTCAGTTTCCGAGGTGTGAACTCAGACATTCACTGAGGGAGAGCACAGACTTCAAGTGCAATATATCACCTTGTTTCTCCGTACTTGTCATTCTAAGAATCCTACTTCCGCCTTATCAAAGCAAATTTCACATTACTTCAAACTTTCCCTTTAGCAGTACTAAAAGATTACTAAGAAATAGATGATCCTTATCTTACAAATGAAGAAAGCAAGCTACATAAATGTAATCACACATCTAGCATCGCAACTATTTGAAGTCCAAAAATAAATGTTGCTTTCTTTCTTTTTTTTTTTTTCTTTGTTATTTGGTAGGATTTTATTTTTGCTTTGTTTTAGCTTTTTCCCCTCATTCTAATTCTATTCCAGTGAACAAGTTTGCCTTTGTTGTCTTTTGATAGAAAACTAAAATTTTCTTCTTAGCTAAAGCCTAATAATATTTTATTCAATATTGTTCCATCCCCTTGAATTTTAACCCTAGGAAGCATGTACATTAATACACTTTTTTTTAATGTTTATTGATTTTTGAGAGAGAGAGAGAGAGTACAACACACATAAGTGGGGGAGGGCCAGAGAGAGGGGGAGATAGAGGATACTCAGCAGACTCTGTGCTGATAGCAGAGACCCTGGTGTGGGGCTCAAACTCACGAACCATGAGATCATGACCTGAGCTGAAGCTGGACATCTAACAGACTGAGCCACCCAGACACCCCATACCTTTTAATTCATAGCAAGGATTTTTTAAAATTTTGGAGCACTATTCTCACGTTGTCATAGTGTATACAGAAATTTAACATATATATTGTGCCTAAATTATAAGAAATAAATGAGTGAAATTTTGGGAAGAGCTTTGATGTTGAAATCAAAACACCTGCATTTGATTATCTTGGACTGAGATTTCACGTCTTCATTTGTAAAGTGGGAACAACATTAGCTAGTGTGCAGAACTGAAACCTGTGGATTTTGCCTAGGCTAATAGCCACCATGTAGGTGAAACTCGGAAAAGAGTAACAGAACCTGAGATATGCAGGACATACTACCTGTACTCAGGTTTTAATTAGGAAACAGTGAACTGTCATTCTATTCTATCACTTAAAGTAGATAATGTTTAGTATAGGATTATACAAAGACTCAAAAACATTTTCATCCATATACCTGAGAAGTTTCAATGATTTCATCCATAAACTAAACTTATTAAAAAAAGACACAATGAGCTTCTAGCATGCAAACCATGTAATATCAGTATAGGTGACTCTTTAATGAATAAATACAATCCCCAAATTGTCAAACATGTATTTGGTGAACACAGTACACTGGCCAGTGAATGATATACATGAGGGCTCTGCCTTGTGCACTCAAAAACAAAAACCCAGTAATGTCATGGAAAGGAATCAAAGGTTCACTTTAGATCGGATAATCAAGGAAGGTTTGCTGAAGAGGTAAAATTTAAACTGAACCCTAAATACTAAGAGGAGTGAGCCAGATAAAGAATCTCAAGGCAGGACAAGCCAGGCAGGGAGAACAGCTAGCACAAAGCCCAAAGGCAAGAATTGAGCATATCAGGAAGAGACAGTGCGTCTTGAACAGTGAGTATTAAGGGAGAGGGTTTTACAGTGAGGACCGAGTGAAACACTACCAGAAGGCAGGGAGGTGGCACGAGAGAAAGCCTTATTAGGAACACTGATTCTGTTTGAAGTGTCATTGGATCCCATTCCAGGACATTATATAAGGAATGACATGACCTAATTGCAATCAATTTTATCTGATTTGACAGTACAAGATGTTTGAATCATGCATCTCCTCTTTTTTCCCCCTGAGGTACCACTATTGGATCAGCTATCAAGTATCCAAGAGGTCCCCCACATTTCCTCAGAATATTATTTCAGGACACTGAAGTACTGAATTAAGTAACTCTTATCAGGATTGAGAAATATCCTAGCTGTTTGAAAGAGGCACTTTCTTTCCATGCTTGTTTATTCTAGAATACTTAAGTCTAGACTACTTAAATATTTTTATTGGGATGAGTGCTCACACTAAGTTGATTTTTATTGCTACTGTTGTAATTGGCAAAACACTAGTGAAATCCCCATACAGCATTAGCATTAAACAGAATTAGTTTTGCGATTTTGTGCTACTATCTATACTGAATATAAAGGCTATGGATCAAAAGAAATTAAGATTTTGATTGATAGAAGAGTATGCACTTAAAAGATTGTAAGCAGGCAAAATAAACTGCATATTCCTTGAATCGAGATTAAAATACATACTGGTAAGCAAAATATAACCAATCAGAAGAAAAATGAAGCAAAGCAAATAACTTCAGTAAGTTGGATTTTACTGTTGCTACAAAAGATTTGATAACTAATTTTAAGAAGTGAAATCCTTCCAGAAGAAGCTTAGTGGACAGGCAAGATCAGGGAATACTTGTTATATACTCATAACTAAGCTGGCGAATAAGTAAAGTCAAGGTGGAGAAATCTTGTTAGATTGGTATAGTGCACAACCACTTTGCTTCTGGGAAAGGGAGAAAGCAATGTCATACATCTTGCATAATACTCCCTCTCTGGTAAGATTAGTTGATAACACAAGAGAATTTTCCCTGGCTTTACCTGACAGAAACTTGATTCATCTTCCAGCAAGAGCAATTTTTCTACCATATTCAGCAATAGGAGCTTCTGAAGGGGTTTCTTATCTCATTTCTTATTCATCAATCTCCAAAAGACATGTTAGAAACAGCAAAATGTAAATCTCTTTATAACTAAATTAATCCAATTCTTTTCATTTGTCTTTCACAGGAGACAGCCTCATTGTGAGCTGAGCGTATGTAACAAATGCTTGTCACTCCTGAGTGCTCAAAGAGCAAGATCTAAAAGAGAGATCATTTCTTTTGACAAATGTATGTTAACACAAGAAACTACCTTTTTCTCTAATGATTTACTTGTCATGTATTTTTTTTTAAATTTCTATCCATAATTTATGGAGGAAGACTAGGATAACCACTTCAAATAATTATAGTTCTGATGAGACACATCCTCTGGGTTTCTTAATGTAGCATTTCGTCAAAATGGATAAGAAAAAACATAACTCTATACTTGCCGATTTTTATAAAATAGTCTTATTAAAATGCAAATGTTAACCTTTCACCTGTATTAATATAAATCCTCCACCACAAAATTTAATTGAAAGTAAAAGAAAAGCAATTCTTCATTTAAGAAAAGTATTCTTCATAAAAGAAAAGAAATTTCTCCAATAGATTGTTTTACCCAATATATCGTTACCATTTGGAAAGTAGAATTTTTTTTCTCTAAGTAAACTTCTCTTGAAAATTTTCAGATGTATGGCCACAGTTTCTATGCTATAAAGAAATGAAATTTTATAAAGGAAACCCCAAACAAAATATGTATGTGGATTTTGTTCTTTCATTTCAAAAGAAGTTTAAAATGTTTTGCATGAACAATTTTTAACATCTAATGGATATTAATACTAATATTTGATAAACAAAAAATTTGGCATCTTTCACTGTTTTTATAATACATACTTTAAGTCTGCATCATTCTCCAACATACCTTAAACTTCCTCTGTTTATCATTTAAATATTTCTATTTTTTGTCAAGTTTTTTAATCACTGACATATGATTGTGTTTGAAAGCTATGAAGTTATGGAAATAACTTAAAACTTCTTCTATAAATGACATCAATATTATGAATCCACTTTGCCACTTTGCTTCAGAAACAACTTCAGGTGGTTTTAAAAGAAATATTAAATACAGTTAAATGAATACATTTAATAAAGTGAGAATAATTGGGCAAATACAAGACAAAGCAAAACATAAAACTCAACCCAAAAATGAGACTAAATCAAGACTGTATACCATGAGCTTTATCATGGGCTAACCACAATTTTGCTTTTAAGCTATTCATCAGATAGCTTAGGAAGGAAAATGTAGTAAATTATATATTTCAAACTATCCTTAAGAGAAATACACCAAACCAAATCAACAGGAAAATCACAATGATTCCTAATGACAATAACAGAAAAGAAGGTCTCTTAATGTTCCCCAAATGAAAAGTCTAATAATAATGGAGTGAATATCTTCATAGATGCAGGGTCCCCCCCCCTTTCTTTTTTACACCCATAGATTCTCTCAGTGGGCCCATGGCATTAAATAAATAAGAGCAATTCCTACAAAAATTCCTTAAAAGGAACCATTTGATGTAGCAAGCTTCCAGGCAACACTTCCTTCAATTGTTTCTCTTTGATAATCTTTTGAGAAATAGGATATGGCAGGGAGTTTGAGTCTGTATTCACTAGTGACTTTTTAAATGTTTTGTTCTTCTAGGTTAGTTAGCAGTTCAGAACAAAGCCTTAACTGATGGATGAGAATAAAGAAGGGTTTGGGGAACAAGGAGCCTAACATGGATGTGTTATAAATGGAAGACTAACCCAACTCCTCCAAGAGGGAAGTCAGGTGAATACCACATGTAGGGCCAGGGATCCCTTACAAATTAATTTTGAACCCACTCTGCCAGAAAACTAGACTATTAAGGAGGAAATTTATCCTCTCTTGACTTGAGGAAAGTATATTTGATAATTATTATAACATAAATGTCATAATTATACTTTAAATATGACTTTAAATGTTGTTATTATTATAATCATAATGAGTATTTAGTGAGTGCTTATTGAATGTAACCAGTGTAACATTCAAGGGCACTGATTCATAGATTGATAGAATTATTATGCAATTTTATAGATAAGAAATGAGGTTAAGAAGTTAGCCCAAGGTGATGTAGTTATTGTATAGCAGAACCAACAACTGAAGCCAGGAGTTCTGGCTCTGAAGTCTAGACTACACTGCTACTATGAATCACAGGGGGTTAGAAGGGAGTATTTTTCTAACAATTTGAATATTTTATAGTTTTTATTTAACTTTAAAAAATACTTTAAAAACCGTTTTCCTTTGGGGGGCACCTGGGCAGTTCAGTCGGTGAAGCATCCAACTCTTGATCATGGCTCAGGTCATGATCTCACAGTTGGTGAGATCGAAACCCTGAGTCAGGCTCTGCACTGACTCCATGGAGCCTATTCTGGATTTTCTCTCTTCCTCTGTCTCTGCGCATTGCCCCCCTCAAAATAAATACGAAAACTTTAAAAAAAGTGTTTTCCTTTGGAACATAAAATATAATTTAAAACAATTGTATATGTGTGAGAAAAGCTGATCTACAGGAAAATACACTATTTTTTTAAATATATCAAATATTGTTGGTAATCATGCTAAGCGAACAGCACTCTGCAAACTCAGGGGAAAGTGATTGTCTATTATTTATTTATGAAACATTTTTAAAATGATTGCTTACATACATGTATAAAATTTATCATTAAAATTCAAAGAAAATAATATCAGATAGAATTTTTCAGAGACAGAATGCCCTCTCAATGCTCCCTCATCAGAGTCAGGTGAGATCTAAGGATTTTAATGAACTGAATGACATAATAGTTACTCTTATCTTTCAAACAAACCCAACTCTTTGCATAGACTAGTGCCCTTGCCCCTCAGCCTATGAGAATAATCATTAATTCTGCTCCCTAAATATTTCCCACATTGCATTTCCCAGCCCTCTTGTTTTGGGATGGAGCCATTTGACAGATTCTACCAGGTGAATAGTTAGCAGAAGTGTCTTGACCAGCAATCTCCACAAGAGAGTGGCCTAAAGTGAAGACTGCCCAGAACAGAGCCCCTAGCAAACCTATGATGGACCTATATTATGAATGAGAAATGAATATTTGTTCTGTTATGGCCATGAGATTTCAAGTTTAGTTCCTGCCTTGGAAGATGCCTTGCTCATCCTTATCCACCTAAAGGCTCAGTTTCCAGTAAAGGTGTATCCATATTTTTTAATGTCTGCATTTGTCTGATTTTTAGTTCATTAAATTATATAAAAATTTGGTGAATTACCTAGATCAATGTTTTGTAAAATATATTCCATAGTAAGTTTGCAGAAAATTAAAATTGCATAGAGATTCCAATGTTCATTAGCACAGTAGGGTTCTGAATTCCCACAGCAAATATACTCCCTTATGATTTAGCTTCAGCATTAGGATGTTAGTACTACTTTACCACTTAGAAACACCCACAGAGCACAGTGAGTGGCAATATATCAGTGCTATTATTAGTCACCTCTGACAGGGAGGGAATGGAATGCCCTCTGGGATATCACATACAGAATCTTCAAATGCACCAGCATCCTGTTTCTTAGGTTGGGAATTGTGTGCAAAGGTGTTTCTACTGTCATTCTTTAAAGTGCACATATAATTACATATACCCTTTTGAGTGTGTGGTATGTTTCATAATTTTAAAAAGTTTTAAGTAGGAGCTCATGGGTGGCTCAGTCAGTTGAGCATCTGACTCTTGATTTCGGCTCATGTCATGATCACAGGGTCATGGAATAGAGCCCCGTGTCAGGCTTCACGCTAAGTGTGGAGCCTGCTTAGGACTCTCTCTCTTCCTCTGCTCTCCCCCCAATCCCAACCCGTGCATGCTCTCTCTCTCTCTCTCTAAAACAAAATAATAACTGGGGCACCTGGGTGGCTCAGTCGGTTGAGCATCTGACTTCTGCTTAGGTCATGATCTCACGGTTCATGGGTTGGAGCCCCACATCAGGCTCTGTGCTGGAGAGCTCACAGCCTGGAGCCTGCTTGAGGTTCTGTGTTTCCCTCTCTCTCTCTGCTCCTCCCTTCCTTGCACTCTGTCTCTCTCTCTCTCTCAAAAATAAATAAACATTAAAAAGTTTTTTAAATAAACATTAAAAAATAAAATAATAAAAAATAAAATAATAAGTTTTAAGTAAACACATTAGTGGAAGAAGGGAAATTTTAGACACACTTGAAAAATTTGAAGACTACATTTCTCTCTTCACAGGGAAAAAGACATAATGGCAGGTTTAGCATATTTTCTACAAAAAAAAAATAATGAGACTATAAATATATTTAAAATTATCAATGATACTAATGCATTATTATTTTACAATTTAAAGCACAGATGTGTTAGATGTATCAATAATTCCAAATTATCTAAAGCATGGTAGAATGATAATAAATGAAGTGGTGTCCAAGTAAAATTTTCAAGTTATTTACCCGTATTAAATAATTTTACGGAGGATGCTTAGTTTGTAACTTTTAGAATGTGTGAAATAATTTCTATGATTCTTCAGAAAATGTCAACAGTGATATGTAACCTTTTTAGAAAAGGCTGTGGTTTTTAGCTGGAAGCTATTTCTGTAGTTGTAAAATTTTGCTGAGGCAAAAAGTGTTAGTTCCATGACCTCAGGCATTTCATTTTTGTCAGGGTCCACCTTGGGCCTTAGGTCACTAAAATACACTTACCTTAAGAGAAAACATGCTGTTTCTTCATTGCTCAACATGTTTAAATACTCCAACCAGCCGGCTGCCTTTACTGATATCTTCATAACCATGACTTCTTTCACTTTTATTTGGTTTTGAGTGTCTCTTTGCATTATCAACATGTATGTAAGGGGACCTATTTTAAAGGAAACATGATGGGCATTTTCTGATTTGTACTGCACATATTCATCCCAGGCTGTATGATTTCATAAAACTGACAGAAGCACATAGAATCCAAATTGAATTTCTCACCCACCCACATTTTTCAAAATGCACAGCTCCAAAGAGATCAGAAGAACTATCTCAGAGGGTCATGCAGTCCTTAAGGGTATACATCGACATTTCCAAAGGGCGTGCTTCTTCATGCTGCGTACCCAGTTCCCCTCCAAGTGGTAAGGAGATTCCAGGGTTGTGAAACAGTACACACCAGGTAACTCGTGTGACTGCTGGTCAGAACTCCCTCGGGAGTATGTTCCTCATTCCAACCTTAGCTTTCTCCTGTGGAGGGCATGGAGTTTTCTCAAAACCTCATGCCTACGTAGCTTAGTAAAATCATGAAGCATTGGCATTGTCTTGCCCACTTTACCAAACTTTATGCTAATAACATACACTAAAGTGAATAAAAATAAAACAGAATCACAGTCCAACCTTTTATGAACGTATTGAGGAATGTAAGACCTTTTAAAGGAACAAAATGTAAGTTTGTGCTTGTGAAACCTTTGGAAGTGTTAACAGGCATGTGGTATATTACATAGTGATGTATCTGTAACTTAATGAAGTTTATATTCTTCACAAATGATATTTTTGTTCAATTGCTAACATTAGGTTTTAATGGATAGGAAAGCATTTTTTAGCAAATATATTTCTGCAGAGTTCTCTTTTGCTAATATTAAACTACTTTGAACACAAGACTTTTGTAATATAAAATCTGTTCAAGACATTATCACTATAGAATAAATTGAAATGCTGGAGAATGGAGTTCTCATTTGCAAATCTTTCAATGATTGCTCTGGCAAGTTTGTTGCAAACTTTATATCCATCACAATTTAAAAGGGAAACAAATTTATATAATTCTCAAACAAGTCATTTTGGACAAATAATCTACTCAAAACCACTTGAAAGCTGTGCATTTGAAAAATATGTGTAGATGAGAAATTCAATATGGATTATAAATTCTACTGTTGGCAAAGAATTTTGGTGACAATAAAGTTAAGATTCCCCCCCCCCATAATCAGAAGTAAGGCAAGGATGCCCTTTTTCCACTGCTATTTAACATTATGTCAGAGTAATTAGTCAAATGGAAGTAGACAAGAAAATCAAGGCTTAAGAATAGGCCAATAAATAAATAAATAAATAAATAAATAAATAAATAAAATTATTTCTACCAGCTGATAATTTTACATTAAATCTTATAAGAATCAATAACTCAAATAATTAATAAAGTAGCAGAATACAAAATTAGCATTCAAAAATCAAAAGCCTATGTGTTTCCAAGTAACAATGTAGAAGACATATTGGAAGAGAAAAAAGCTATATATAATAGCATAATAAAAATAAAATATCTAAAAATAAACAATAAGAACTACTTAAATACATATGAGGAAATTTCTTTAAACTCCTGAAAGACATTAAAATAGATTTGAACAAATGGAAAACATCTCTTTTCCTTGGATAGAATAACTTAAGTTTATAAATACGTTAAGTCTTTCCTAGGTAATAACTTAGATTTAATGTAAACTGAAACAAATGCACATTTTTGAACTACAAAAATCACTATGAAAAAAATATGTAGGAACATTCTAAGGAAAAAAATCAGTGAGGGACTAATTCTGCCAGATTTGCAACATAAAGCTATATAGCTATAAAGATACTATATTAAAAGTAAGGTACTCATCCATTACAGCTGAAAGAGTAGAAAGACCAGGAAAAGACACCAAAATTCATGGAAATTTAGAATTTTATAAAGGTGGTTTTTATATCCCTTGAGGAATAATTACCTTTAACTAAATGGTTGGGGACCATTTATGGAGTGTGCCCAAGGAAGAAGAGGATAAGAAATCTCTCCCTGAGGATTTTTACTGAATAGGGTTGTAAAGAGTGAAGAATTTTTTGAATGTTGATGTGGTTTCAAGACTTTTTTAGCATGCTTGAATGCTGATTAAAATAGAAGAAACTCATGAGCAAGGAAAGAGAATGGAGAATTACAGGAACAGGGTATTTTGGCAGATGAAAAGCATGCAAATCTAGATTTTGGATGCTATATTATAAAAGGGAGAGTAATACATATGAATTTAGATGAAGGCAGGCTTGTATATATTTGGCTGGAGCAAATTAAATTCAAAAAAAAAAAAAAAAGGCTATCTCTAATCATATCAGGAAATGATCCAAAGTGAGGGAGAGCTAGACATTAAAAAAAAAAAAAAAAAAGAACTAGCTTACTATGATATTTAATACAATCATCTTAAGACAATAACTAGTGAACATCACCAATTCTCATAACAAAGAATTATAGGGAAAAACATACACCAAAGAATCCACACCTATTAAAACAGTAAATCATCTTATGCTGATAAGCGGAGAGAAAAAGCAAATATGAGAGCAGTTACATCAAGATCATTAAATAAGGTAGATCAGATTTCTCATCAGTAGGCAATAGGAAATCAAACTCTTAAGTAAAACTTGGGGCACCTGGGTGGCTCAGTCAGTTGAGTGTCCAACACTTGATTTCAGTTCAGGTCATGATCTCACGGTTCGCGAGATCAAGCCCCACATTGGCCTCCATGGTGACAGCTTGAAGCCTGCTTGGGATTCTCTCTCCGCTCCTCTCCTGCTCATGCTCTTGTTCGCAAATAATAAATAAATAAACTAAAACAAGTAAGTATTATCAACCACTGAAAAGAAGGAGAAGGAGGAAGAGGAGGAGGAGGAGGAGAAAAAGGGAAAAGGAAGAGGAGGAGGGGGAAGAGGAGGAGGAGAAAAAGGAAGAGGAAGAGAAAGGGGAAAAAGGAGGAAGAGGAGAAAGAAAAGAAGGAGGAGAACTAGTAGTGGCAGTAGTCAGTGATAATAAAAAAGAGCTGTCCTTTCTCATAGTTTATATTATTACCTAAATAAACAAAAATCCATGAAGTTCTATATTAGAGCAAACAAATTCAACAAGATTGCTGTTACACCACCAAAACAGAAGCACAGTTTTATTTCTGTGCAGCAGCAAAACCAACTAAGAAATGTTATTTAAACAAAATATCTCATTCACTATTACAGAAAAAAAAAAACTTGTTTTATCTCGGAGAAATGTTCACATAGACATGTGAGAATTTTATGAATAAAATTATAATCACAATATACGCTGGACATCATGACTTGTTTGACTAAAAGTGATTCTACTCTTCTTGTTGACAATTTTTTTTCCATATTTTTCTTAATCAGAAGAAACGTAAACTGTTCCCTGGTTTAGAGGCATTATTTTGATCAACAGAATACAGGGGGAAATCTGCTAGGCTTCTTTGGAAGATTTTCCTATTAGGAAGGCCATAGTATATTTTAAAAAATACTCTGTCCTGTGACATTCCAGGAATCCTGCATTTTAAAGCATGCAGATGTGCTGTGTGAAGCTGAAGAACTTCTGGCCACAAGGAAAGTCAGAAGTTAGAGACATGACATTGTCACTGTCTCATACACCAATGTTAGCAACTGCTTACTTCCAGATTTTTTATTATGCAAGAAAAATTATTTACTTTTGTTTAAGATACTAGAATTGATACATTTTATTGACTGATACCAGAAATCATTTTTCTGATGTAAGGATGCTTAATGATAAATATCCTGTTCATAGATAGAAAGATCTCAGTTTGGAAAAGTTAAATGTTTGATAATAGCAAGGGTATTGAATAATTATTTGCTGTATAACAAACCATCCCTAGAACTCAGTGGCTTAAAACAGGAACCATTATTTGCCCATAATACTGAGCATGAACACTTTGGGCTAGGCTCTGCCTGACAGTTCTTTTGGATCTTCCTTAGGATCACTCACACAGTTTTAATCTTCTTCTGGCTCAAAAGGGCTAGATGACCCAAGGAGGCTTCAGTCAGGGGTCTGGCTGTTGGCTCTGGCATCTCTTTTCTTTTTTCCATATTCTATCTTTCTCCAGCAAGATAAAAGAGGCTTCTTTATATGATATTCTATATGCTCTGAAGAAGGAAAGGCAGAATCTGCAAGACCTCTTGAGACCTAGGGTTTGGAATTCACATAATATAATGTCTACCAAATTCTATTTGTCAAAGCCTATCACAGGACAAGCCCAAATTTAGTGAGGAGGAAATCCACTCTACCTCTTGAAAGGAGTAGCTACCAAATGTTGTGGCCATGTCTTCAATCTCTATCAAAGTTAGGGCAAGAATATTTGTAAATGTTTAGGGATTGTTGATGGTGGTATAAAAATCTTGATAAGTTTCAAGAAGAGTTTGGCAAT
Organism: Panthera uncia; assembly: GCF_023721935.1. NCBI lineage: Eukaryota > Metazoa > Chordata > Mammalia > Carnivora > Felidae > Panthera > Panthera uncia. Next base: position 29,252,674 of record NC_064811.1, read on the forward strand.
ACGCATTAGAATTAGATACACGCATGTCTTCCAAACTAGCAATTCCACTTCTATGGATAAACTTTAAAGACAATTTTATATATGTGTACAGAAAAGGAAGTATAAGAATACAAATCAGGGGCACCTGGGTGACTCAGTCTATTAAGTGTACAGCTCTTGATTTTGGCTCAGGTCATGATCTCCCAGTACATGAGTACAAGCCCTGCATCGGGCTCTGTGTTGACAGTGTGGAGCCTGCTTGGGATTCTTACCCTCCCTCTCTCTCGCTGCTCCTCCTTCAAAATAAATAAACTTTAGAAAAAGGCATACAAATGACAAAGTTGTATATAAATGGAAATAATTGGAAACCATTTAATTTCCACCAGCTGGATATATAGAGTCCATTTATAAACAGACTGTATGGTAGCTAGTTAAAATGAGTGATCTAAGAGCTACATGTATCAATATGTATTAATTCTGAAATTATAATCTCAAATGAAAAATTAAGCTACAAAAGGAAATGTATAGTATGATACAGCTTATATAAATTTAAGTAATACGATACATATTCATCTATAACAATATATATAGTAAGTAACAGTATGAAAAAAAATACTAGGAAAAATAAGAACCAGCCTAGTGTTTATGACTGACCCTGGGAGGATAAGAATGTAGTAGAATTGAAACATTTTGTTTCTTAATATACATCTGAAGCAATTTGGGCAAATATTCATAAAACCGTTCTGGGGTATACATTGGTGTCTGTTCTATTACCCTCTATAGTCCTTGCCTGCTTGAAATCTTGCAGAGTTAAGAAATATTTAAAGGAAATATAGTCAGATTGTGTTTGCATAAAATATCTTTAGGAATTTATAAAACTAATTAGTACCAGCGGGTGTCTTTGAGGAAGGGAATCAGAGAACTGAGGGATATGTAAAGACCTTGCAGTTTCTACCTTTTGATACTCTTTGAATTTTTATAATATTATGTTACCTTTTAAAATATAGTATTTCTCCATAATGATTATGCCTTGCCTGAAAATGTGAGATAAATCACACAACCTCTTGCCCATTCTTCAGTTTGAATGACTTAGATGATCCTCATTATATATTCTTTGAGAGACCTCTGTCTGTCACCCTCATTTGATGCAAACCTTTCAGTTGGTTCCCCATTCCGTTTATGGAACGCTTTTTTGACATTCTCTGGGGCTACTGGAAATTTTCTATTCTCATAAAATTCTGACAAGGCCACATTCATTCTGCCCTTTTGCTCTCATTGTCATTTACAGGTCAGGTTATGTCAAACCAATGCTCATTTGTTTTACCATATGCTATTTGAAATCACACAAGCCTGAAAAGCCTGAAGCCCAGAACATGAAGCAACAGTTAAAGAAAAATATTATAGATTATACATTTGAAAATGAGTTTCATGAAAGTTTTCAGTTCTGTTTCAAATTAGAAATGAAAAATTGATATCCATTTCATATCATTTATTTTGGTGCTTGTTAAATGAGGTAGTCTTTTTCATTTATACCTTCAGCAAATAATATAGGGAGCCTCTTGTATACTGTTTTTAGAACAAAACTAAGTCCTTTCCCTCATGCATCTTACCTTACTGGGGATAGACAGACAACTACTAAACCATTGTATGTGGCTGATTGTGATAAGCAATATGGAGTGAAATGAACCAGGTGAGGAGAATAAAAAGAGTGGAATCATGGGAGATGCTACTCCTTCACAGAGAGTGGTTGTCAGAAAATGTATAATTTATAAACTGTTACTTAATCAGAGACGTCGGAAAATGAATGTGTTTTCTTTGGAGTGTTCCAGGCAGAGGGAACAGCATGAGCAATGGTCTTAAGGGGAAATGTGCGTAGTGTGCCCAAGAAACAGCAGATCACATAACTGCTGTGGAGAGGAAAGAAATACATAGGGAAAAGATCAGAGAGGGTAGTAAAAGTTCACACTGGGACCCGGTAAGACATTTTTTAAAAGCCATTGAAACTACTTTGGCTACCTCAGTGAGGGTTTCTAAGCAGAGGAATAGTGTGTAGAGGAGAAAGGGTGGGAGCTGGAAGACCACAAGGAGGCAAGATATGACCGTGGCTTGGAGTATCAAGATATTTGGGGATGGAGGAAACAAATAACAAAAATCATCATGTGTGATTACTTTTCTTTTTCTTTTTTTAAAAGTATGATTTAGTTATTTTGAGAAAGAGCATGAGCAGGGGAGGGGTAGAGAAAGAGGGAGAGAGAAAATCCCAAGCAGACTCTCTGCTTCACACAGAGCCTCCTCACATGGGTCTCAGACTCGTGAAGCATGAGATCATGACCTGAGCCGAAACCAAGAGTTGGAAGCTTAACTGACTGAGCCACCCAAGTGCCCCTATTTTAATTTTTCTATTTCTATGTTTGTTTTAGAAAAGTACATTGTAATCACAGTAATGAAGCTGAAAATATTTACTGGACCTATATACTCTTGAAAATTATACAATTTGAAATTCATAATGGAATGAGTTGATTTTTCCATGTCTAATTTAAAGTACACCTAGTTTAAGTTGCTTTTAGTCTAAAATTACTATGGCCACAGAATATAGCTGTGGAGCCCTCTACTACTCATTTACCCCATGTTAGAGCAGACCCAAAACTTACTGAGGACTCTCATGCTCAGGCCCTATGTAAGTAGCTGTAATGGTCTAGAAATTGTAATGGCTTGTTCTGACTTGGGCGTTTGTTAGGATTTCAGTGCTCTGTTAGAGGTTGCCAATCAGACCCAGCTCTGGTACTTATTAAAGCATCTGACCCCGCACTCGACCAGCAACAGTCTAGAATTTTTGCAACCAGGATAATTTACAGAGTATGAAATAAAACTCACTCAATACCTCTCAAAAGCTCCACTAAAAAGCAAAACACATTAGAATTGTATAAAAATTATGAAGTGATCCTATAACCTCAGACCTATGTTCTAAATTGGGCATGATAAAACAATGATCTATCTGATCTAAAATATTTAGCAAATAAATTATACTTAAACAAATGTGAATGAGATTATTTTCTCCCAATATTGACTCTTCCCAACTTCCGTCTAAATAAGTTTGGGTGTATTCCTTCCTAAAATGAAGATTGCATTTACCAGCCTCCCTTGCAGCCAGGAGTGGCTAGGTGACTAAGTTCTGTTCAGTCAGATATGATCAGAAGTAAATACGCAACTGTATTATTTAGGGTTCTCCAGAAAACCAAAAACAATAGCATGCAGATATATTCAAATGTATTTTGAGGAATCGGGGCACGTGTTTAGTGAAGTCTGGCAAGTCCAAAGTCTGCAATGTAGGTCAGCAGGCTGGAAGCCTAGGGAAGAGCCAGTGGTGTAGTTTAAGACTGAAGGACATCTGCTGGAAGAATTCCTTCTTGCTCAGAGGGAGGCCAGTCTTTGTTCTCTTAAGGCCTTCTGTTTATCAGATGAGAGCTATTCCACACTATGGAGGGCAAAGTCTACTGATTTAAGTGTTAGTCTCACCCCCTCAAAAAACCTCACACGAATAGCCAGAATTCCAGGCCTAGCCAATTTGACACATAAATTAAGCATCACAGCAACTTCTAGTACATGCTTCTAGTACATGCTTTTAAAAAGAATAGGTATTATTTCTTTTTCTCTCTTTCTATCTTGCTGCTAGCTTGAAGGTGGATAGGGTATTGAACTTTCATAAACAATAAGAATGAGGTCAACACCTTAAGGATGGTCAAGCAAAAGAAAGAACCGACCTGGACAGAAGATATCAGCTAAAAAATCTCGTGTAAGAGAAAAAAAAAATATTGTGTTATAGGTAACTATTACTTTGTAATTTCCGATAATAGCTGCTGAATTTATATCTTAACTAGCATACAAATTTTGAGATACTTTCACTTAAAAACCCATGATAAAAGAAAGTTACCTCTACAGTAATAGAACTTTCTCATTGCCTTTTTCCTTAGATATGCTTTCTTCAAAAGTAGAAGGCTGGACATAATGGCCCAATTGATATTGCTCCTGATGAGAGGCATTGTATCATTAACAATTATTAGTTGGATGATTACACATAATTATTTAATTGAAAAAATGAACCTTTTAATTTAGTAATGCTTATTTTTAAAACATGTTTTAACATTTATTTATTTTTGAGAGATAGCGCATGAGCAGGATAGGGGCAGAGGAGGGGACACAGAATCCAAAGCAGGCTCCAGGCTCTGAGCTGTCAGTCAGCACAGAGCTCCAGGCGAGTCTCAAACCCACCAACCACGAGATCATGACCTGAGCCAAAGTCAGACACTTAACCGACTGAGTACCCCAGGCGCCCCTGGTAATGCTTATTTTTGTCAAAGTACTGGGAACTAAAGATTCCAGGATGAAGAAAGCACACATAATTCAAATCTCAGAGATTCAGGCCTAACAGGAGAGAAAACAATTCAAAAGCAATTTGAAAAAAAAAAAAAAAAAACATTGTGATACCTGCTATCATGGAAGAACGACTGGGAAGGCATCAAATATGATAGCTCTGGTCTTATATATACCTTTTTTGTGTATTTGTGCGCACACACCTAGGGTTGGACCAAAGGGAGGTCATCCTGTAGGAAGAGATAATTAAGCCACAAGAAAAATAATGTGAAGTTGTTAGCTAGGTGAAGAGAATAATGATAATCATAGTAGATTAAATAGCAAATGCAAAAGGTTTAGGATGAGACAGTATTGAAATAATTGAGTATGAAAGTAGAGTGTGAGAGGTAGCTAATAGTGAGGTCCCAGAAGATGTTGTGAACTATTGGAGGAGATTAAGAGTTTTCATGAAGTACAATGGAAAAAGAAATTGCAGGATATTAGACTGGAGACTGGTGTGGTGTAATTGTATTTTCGAAGGTTCACTCTTGGTTGCGATGTGGATATATGATTGGATGGAAACGATATCTAAAACATGGAGACCAATAAGTGTTTGTGAAGGTCAAGTTAGATATAGCATCCTAGACCTCAGCAGTGCTAATAAAGTGTGAGACAGTAGATGATTCAAGAACTATTCACAAGATAGAATCCAGAGGACTTAGTTACTGATTGGATGTATGATGTAAAGGAAAGAGAATTCCAGCTGTTAGAGAAACTGGGTTAGTGTCATTTAATGAGATTAGGAAAACGAGAGAAGAAATGGAGGAACAAGCAGGGAGGAAAGATGATACATTTCCTTAGAAGGGTTGGATTACAGGTGCTTGTGACCCATACTTATACAGCTATTCAGAAGAAAGTTGAATGTTCATGAGTCTACACCGGCACCAAAATTTTCATCACTTTTTTCAACATCACTCAGAATCCAGGTGTAGTAGGCAGTCAGATAGTCACCCATGTTTTTTTTTGTTTTTCAGGCAAGTGAAACAGATGGTTAATGGGGCAAAGGTGTTGGAGGTACTGAAAAACAACAAGTAAAGATGAAAAATAAAAAATATAATATTGAAAAGGAAACAAAGACCGGTGATTGCAAGTAGAAAGGGAGAAACAACAGACCTGTGGATGAACATGTCAATGACGTTTATGGGTTGATGTTGGAAATACTCGAGAGAAAGACTAGAAAGGAGACTAAACTATTGTCTGCTACTAGGCTTACAATTCCAGCTAAATTCATGTTTAAGGATTACAGTCATACATGCAGGTGGCTGTTGTAGAGTGGAAGAAAAGATCACCTGACATAAAGATGAAGGAATGAGAGACAAGGGTATTGGCTAAATCTTATCAGGGAAAATGGCAGAACTTGGCAAGAAAAAGGGAGAGACTATAAACCAGATACTTATGCTTTCAGTGAGTAGGGAAGTGAGCAGCTAATCAATAGATGGCAGCTTGGAGAGGGATTAAGGCTGATGCAGAAAAGCAAATATGTGTACTTTTGAGTGAAGAAGTAGTCATTTAGTTACAGTGGAGAGTTACAAGAACACCAACTACATCTCAAGATGGCTTCTAGAAGAATAGTCTTTTCTCAAGAAAGTTTCAGGAAACATTATCTTCAAAGAGTCTAGTTCCAAGGGCATGATGGAAAGATAATGTTAAAGAGGAACAATGGAAGTTTAAGAAAAAAATGTCATTTTCAGACAAAAGGGGACAGGGGAAATAGCAGATAGCCCAAGAGATCACATTTTGATTGTTGAACGAGGATAACAGATTGGACATGTTGTATTAAACTTACTTCAAGTTTGTAAGAGAAAAAAACTTGAAACATGGGAATTTCTTGTAGTATTGGTGTCTTTAGGCAGCGTTAGAGAATACATAAAGGAGAAAAACCAAGAAACTATACACAAATCTGGGATAGTACTCCTTTCTATGTGATTTTTTAAAAATTTGTATTGATCTTAAACCCCCATGCAGAGTACCCCTGGTCTCTCTCGTTCTCTAATCCATTCAGGACACAGTGGCCAGACAATCCTCCATTATTTTTTATACTCTGCTCTTAAACAGCTCAAAAATTGTCACTGTCATGCCATGGAGTGGAATAGTAAAGATTTCAAATATTCCAGCTAGGCTGTTCATGATTAGACCAGAGTTTTCCAGCTGCCATGAATTGGGGAAAACCAAGGGCAGGAAAAGTAAAATGTCACTTGGGTATCTTTTGAGTGTGATGGAACGGATGAGCCGAATCGTTTAGTTGTGAGGCAGCAGTAATTACAGACATTTGTAACAGTGTATAACAATGAGGTTTTCCATCATGTCATATCAACAGTTAGGTCTTGAAAAGGAAGCAAATTATTGCTGATCATCTGCATCTTGTTGATATGCAGCGGGGGGTTAATGCTCAGACTCCCCTTCATATGTTGAGAACATCTGTAGAAAAGGCAGCTGGCAGTATGGCAGACCACAGAGAAGTGCAATAAAGTTTTAGTTTCAACCCAAGCGAAATTAGAGATGTCAACCAAATGTTTGCTATTAATCTATATAGCCTGATTTGCATCTTACTGTACCACATGTTAGTGTTTCTCCCAATTGGCATAGCCTGATCATGATAATTTGAAATTTACTGAACATCAGCAGTGAACTCAGCAACATGCAGAACATAATGATGGAGAAATTGCATGAGCAGAGACTTTAGACAGTGCTGAAAAGTAAGCATAAAAGTAGGGACAAAAGTTGATACAAAACATTCAACTGGGAACGATTCCTTTTATTATCCTGCAATGAACTTGAAGAAGTAATATTAAAACAAGGAAAAGTAGCTTCAAGAAGACTTTAAAGGTTAAAAAAAAAAATAGGATAAAAAGCTTCTCATTCTGTCAAGACAGAAGGCACATTGTCCTGGAGCAGCCACTATGGACCACAGTGTTGGGCATGACTATAATTATTTTTAGTGAGTGCAGGCACATTGAGACATGTATATGTTTAAAGAATTAACTTGGTACTTAAATGAGAACTCTTATTCATATGAGTTAGAAACTTCAGAAGAATGGAAAATTAATATCATATTAAAATTTCCACTTAAACCAGTCTCATTTTCTCTAGCAACCATGGGGTGAACAGAGTAAAAATCAGATGATCTTTTTGTTTCAAAAAGTGTCTCAAAGATGGGTGAATAAATGATATATTTATTCAAAATTACATTGGATACATATGTAAATCACTCCTCATCGACACCATGTCATTAGAGCATGAGGTGGACACAATGATTTATTTTTCCACATAACTGAAATGCATTACATGTATGTTGAAAGTACAAGAAAAGCATTTGAATGGGTAATGCATTCCAGAAACAATGATAAGTATTTCATAGAGCTTACAATAATCTGACTGGTTGGATTTTAACGAAGAAAAAATGGAGCCAAAGATGAGTTGGGACACATTAGGTTGGTAAAACGAAGAGCCAGCTTTTGAATCAAGTTCTGCGAGGACCAACACTCACACACTTTCTATTACACCACCACCTCCCAACTCAAATAATAAAAACGCGAAGCAAATATTTTGGTAAATAGTTGGTTTAAGGAATGCAGCTTCGTCCATATGGGAGGTAAGAACAGTGTCCTACGTGCATAATCAACTGTAGAGTTTCATGGCATGTTCAGTGTACATGTAGACTGTTCATCTCTAAATAAAATGTTTACAAAACTCTGTCTCTGAGTGGAACTGTAATTACAAAACCATGGCAAAGTTGGGTCTCCTGTAATTCCAGGCAATATTAACTTCATGTTAATCATTAAGTGGAATCTGCAAAGACCACTTTCCTGTCATCTGTAAGGTACTGACATTTTCACCAGTGTCATTGTATTTATAAGAGTCCACCACAGGGAGCTTACAAACCCCTTCAACAATGAGGGCTTTGTAAGATTTACTTATCAGTTAGCTACTCAATCCATGAGGATTGGGGGTATCAGAGATAATTTCGTGGACAGAAAGAATTATTAAATGGCAAGCAGCTATTTTTTTGGCTACTCCATTCTGGGAGTTATTGGGGATTTTCTGTTTACATGAGTTTCACTTTTTAAAAAGTGGCATAGGAGTATTTTTAAATTTATTAGTGATAAAGAAGGAAAACAGCTATTGACAAGTGGGGATAAGCACTCACCATATGGATTCTAACATTTTAATTATTTTGTTCTTTTTCTTTTTAAAGCAACTCTTAGTGGTAATAATTTTTCCACTAATTAAAGACCAGCTGCTACTTAGCAAGCTAGACACCCATTTAGGAATCGAAAACCCGCTGAACAACCTTTGCTGCCAGCCAGCTAGCTGAATCACCTCCTGTCACTGGCATGGAATTGATTATTTTTTGTTTTGTTAAATGCATGTTGTTGTCACACAAAATGGATCTCCAGAATGTTTTTCTCACAGAAGAGTTGACCAATCTGACACTCCATTCAATCTCATTTTTGAACAAGCTTGAGATCTATAACAAGGTCCTTCATCTATCTTTGTAAATATAATTATGGAATAGCTATGGGGAATTATATTTTGCAGGAAAAAAAGAAATATTGAAATACAGAAGGTAACCACTCACCACAGCTCAATATTCCTTAACGACAATGACATAATGGTATTATATAAAATGGTTTTTATATATTCAGAAAAAAAAATTACCCCCCAAAAAAGATAGTTATATTTCTACGTATAATGAAGAAGCTTGGTTTTAAATATCAATGACTTTTTTTTGCCTAAGAACGTATTAAAAAATGGAATTAATGATGCCATCATTGATTCATAATGGATGAATGATGGTTATATTATAGACAAACTTTCAAAATGCAATTTTACTGTATACATCATGTTTTCCCTGAGGGTTCAAACAGTTTATATTGCAAAACGAAGTCTCCCAAATTGCTGAAAGAAATAATGATATTATTCAAAGTTTTAAAATAAAATATAACACTCAGAAAAATGTTTCTCACTGTTTTAAATACTTTCTGGTCAAAACTATGAGTATATAAATCAAATTGAAATTCAGATAACTGATCATGCATGACAAGTTAACATTCTTTGATTCATAAAGAGAGTTCTGAACACATTCTCAGGCTTGTCCAATGCCTAGTGAACCCCCAGCTGTTAGACACCTTAAAATTGGCAGAAGGTAAGTTTATGAGTCACAGGTTTAGTTGTGTTAAATAATTCTTAATGCCTAGAAAAGCTAATGCTATTGACAGGGGTGTCAGACACTACACCAGAGGTGCTACCATCTCCCACTGTTTCTTTGCTGTGGCAGCTTTTTGTAGCCCTGTTCCTGTGCTCTAAACACAGTGGGTGCTCAATAAACATTGTTTACTGGCTGCCATTACATCTGCTGTGAATGAAGCATCCAAGGATCCTCTGGCAGCAATAGCAAATGGTGAGGACATCAACCGGGCATCATGGGACTGGAAGTGTTAAAGCTCTCAGCAGGTTCTAGTTCTGACTCCACAAGCCTGGAGTTGATTTGGTAGAGATATCATGAGGAGTGGAAACCTAGAGCATATTCTGACTCTTTCTTGGGTGTAGGGTGTAAGTGGTATTTAGGATATGAATTATAGTTGAGCCTTCAGCAGGGTGCCTCCCGGGACAGATGCTGTGGCCAGAAGGCACTTTCTTGAGCTAAGAATTTATCTGCTCAATGTTGACTATTGCTTACACTAGAAATTGAAATTGTCTTTGTCAGATTAGCCAGGAGGGACAGCAATGGTAACTGGAAGTCAACTTTTATTCCACAATTCTTCAGATCTCTATAAAGCTGTTATAGCAATTTTCCAGAAGGCAGGTCAGATCATGTCACAATTGTGCTTAAACACTTTAATTACCTTCCATTACCTTCAAGATCACATTAAGGGTCTTTAGCATGGCAGACTAACCCTCTGAACTGGCCCTTGCCTACTTCTTTGAAATTTCTTGTCTGACCCAGATCTCCTTGGATAATAATATATTACCTATTAAAGCATGTACAATTTGCTAGATGTTCAGCTACGTACTTTGCATACATAAACTCACTAATTCTTAAAATAACCCTACAAATACTATATTATAATTAGAACTTTTTGAAGATAAAGAAACTAAGACAAAGAGGTGAGGTGATTTGCCCAAGGTCATGAAGCTAGTGGAGGTGAGATTCTTACCCAAATCCATGCTCCTGGACACCATGCTCCCATAAATGCCCAATGATTGCAAACCTCCTTACCTTTTTCATTTGCTATTCACTCCATCTTGTTCATGACTGACTGGGCTCAGCCTTAGCCATCAAGAATCAGCTAAATAATTCCTTTCCTTATAAAGTATCTCTGATACTTCAAATCAAAGTTGCCTACTCTCTCATTTTTACTAGACCCTGGTAAGAATGAATGAATGAATGAATGAATAAATAAAAATAGCCACAAGGAATAACTACTGCCACCACCAAAACAAGAGCAGCAATAGTTACCAGGCATCTATCTCTTACTATGGCACTTATTATGCACTTACCATTTTCCTATACCACCTTCAATTCCTACCATAGCACAGGACAATAGCACGGTATAGACAGGCTAAGTGACTTGCCCAAAGATAAGTAGATAATGGGTGACAGAGCCAGGATCCAAATCCAGATATGCCTATGCCAAATATGGGACCCCTCGTGAAGAAGTTAATTTCAATATGGCCACAGCAGAGCCTGAAACCAAGCATGAGTACCTGTGTGAATGCACTGGAGGTCTACCCAATTAAGTAATCCCTGGCAGGAACCACTGGAAACACCACTAAGAAGTTATACATCAAATTACTGTATGTTACTGACGTTGTGACTGAAGTATACAAATGACTATGCTAATATTGAACTATTCTTGCATTTCCAAAATAAATTTAACTGGTTTATAATGTAATTATTATTTTTAAGATGGTACTGGATTTTACTTGTTAATGTCTCATTTGTAATTTTAAATCTACATACCTACATGCTATTATTATAAGTATGGATATTAAATTTATATGCTTCATTAAAAGCATTTTAAAAAAAATTTCCCCCTCTGGAAAAAACATAAGCAGCCTTATGATTATGATTATCTAGTTTCCACAAAGAATCCCTCCATGAAAGCATCTAGATGAGATGGTATGTTGAGTATTCTTTAATAAATGTTCTTTCTTTCATGGTAATAGCTTGACTTAACCATTTTATCTCCATTCTAGCAAAATTTAGTAAATTTTATTTTCAGTGTATATTTTCCCTTTATCTAGGTTTTCAAGTATATTTGTATGGGTCCATACAGTAATCTCTCATAATTTTTCTAGAATTATCTGTTTCAATGGTTATTTTCCTTCATCATTTATCAGTTTATAAATTTGTACTTTCTCCTTTTCTATTTTTATTAGATTACCTAGTGTTTTTGTCTGTTTTATTTTTTCCTTCCAGTAATTAGTCTATTGACTTACTTACTAATGCAAATTTTTTCCTGTTTTATCTGTCACTAACCCTGTACTTATTTTTTTCCTTAAATCTTTGCATTTACTTTTAATTTATTTTTCTCACACTAGCTTTTAAGTTTGGGTGTATTTAATGCTTTATTTTATCTCCTTGATTTTTTCGTTTTATAAATTTTACAATTTTGATTTCTGGTTTATCTTTACCCCAGATGGAAGGACTATTGTTTTCTTATTAATTCTAGTTTCATTATATTATGATCAAAGGATATTATTTGCATTATTTCTACTTTAAGGAACTTGATAAGGCATTCTTTATCACTTAATATATAATCAATTTTTGTGAAAATTAAATGAGTGCTTTAATAAGATATCACTATTTCATTAAGATATAAATAAGATATATTTTATATCATAAACATGTAAAGTGTCTCCTTTTTTGTTTTTTTTAAGTCTTTATTTTAATTCCAGTCAGTGAACATAATGTCACACTAGATTCAAGTGTACCACATAGTGAGTCAACAATCCCATACATCACCTGGAGTTCATCACAAGTGCTCTCTTTAATCCCTATCACCTATTTCCCCCATTGCCATCCCCACTGCCTCTCTGGTAACCATCAGTTTGTTCTCTATAATTAAGACACTGTCTCTTGATTTATCTCTCTCTCTTTCCCTTTGTTTTGTTCCATAACTTCCCATATGTGTGAAATCATATGACATTTGTCTTTCTCTGACTCATTTCTCTCAGATTTACACTCTTTGGTTCTATATATGTCACTGCAAATGGCAAGATTTTATTTTTTATGGCTGAATAATATTCCATTGTATGGATCTTCTGTATCCATCCATCAATCGATGGGCACCTGAGCTGCTTCCATTTCTTGGCTGTTTAAATAATGTTCTTATATAGATTTTTTTAATGTTTATTTATTTTTGAGAGAGAGAGAGAGAGAGAGAGAGAGAGAGAGAGCGAGCGCACCAGTGGGGGAAGGGCAGAGACAGAGAGGGAGACACAGAATCTGAAACAGGCTTCAGGCTCTGGAGCTGTCAGCACAGAGCCCGACAAGGGGCTTGAGCTCACAAACCGCGAGATCATGACCTGAGTCAAAGGCACTTAACCAACCAAGCCACCCAGGTGCCCCTTACATTATTTTAACAGTTATTTATTTGTGAGAGACATAGAGATAGAGCATAATGGGGGAGGGGCAGAGAGAGAGGGAAACACAGAATCCGAAGCAGGCTCTAGGCTCTGAGCTGTCAGCACAGAGCCCGAAGTGGAGCTTGAACCCACGAACTTGAGATTATGCCCTGAACCAAAGTCAGATGGTTAACTGACTGAGCCACCCAGGTACCCCTAAATAACGCTGCCATAAACATAGGGAGTGAATGTATCCCTTTGAATCAGTGTTTTTGTATTCTTTGGGTAAATACCCAGTAGCATACTTGCTGGATCATAGGATGGTTCTATTTTTAACTTTTTGAGGAGTCTCAATACTGTTTTCCAGAGTGGCTGCAGCAGCAGTTTGCATTCCCAAAAATAGTGCACAACTGTTCATTTTACCTCACATCCTCACCAACACCTATTGTTCCTTGTGTTGTTGATTTTAGCCATTTTGATAGGTGTGAGGAGAGACTAAGCATGAAAAGATTCAGATACAAACACATACTATACTATTGGTCTACTACATCCTTACTTATTTTTGTTTGCTTGGCCTTTTTTGGGCTAAACATAGTGTTAAAAGTTAAAGTCTTTTATGTGATTCTGTTTACCTCTCCTTGTACCACTTACACCTTCTGCTTTATGTAATTACTATCTTATTTGCTACATATTCATAATTTATATCAACATACATTTTGTTCTGTAATATTTCGAGATGTTCATTGGCTTTTTTATTATTTTAATACTTATTTATTTTGTGAGAGAGAGAGAGTATGAGCAGGGGAGGACAGAGAGAAAAGGAGAGAGAATCCCAAGCAGGCTTCCCTCTGTCAGCATGGAGCCCCACATGGGGCTCAAACTCATGAACCGTGAGATCATGACCTCAGCCGAAATTGAATCGGATGCCCAACTGGCTGGCCACCCAGGCGCCCTCCCATCATTGACATTTTTAGTGCTTTTTACCTGAATTCCACCTCATCTTGTATTAGGATTAAAACCCCTGGTTTCTAATTAGCTTCACTCTGTTGTGTACATTTGTCCCATATATACTTGCCAATCCCTCTATTTTTAGTTTTATTGAATAACTTTATCTTAGTGTGTTGATTTTTGGTTAACAAGACAATTTAAAATGCTGTGTCTTTTTTTATTATTATTTTTTTTTAACGTTTATTTATTTTTGAGACAGAGACAGAGCATGAACGGGGGAGGGGCAGAGAGACAGGGAGGCACAGAATCAGAAACAGGCTCCAGGCTCTGAGCCATCAGCCCAGAGCCTGACGCAGGGCTCGAACTCACGGACCTCGAGATCGTGACCTGAGCCGAAGTCGGCCGCTTAACCGACTGAGCAACCCAGGCGCCCCTAAAATGCTGTGTCTTTTAATAGATGAATTGAGTACATTTGATTGATATAGTTGAGATGTTTGTTCTTAACTGGGTATAGTATTTATGTATACTTTTGCTTTCTGAATGTCTTTTCTCTTTTTCAGTTTATTCTGTTATTTATGAAAGTTTGAGGTTTTCTTCCAGATACCTTTTAAATAACATCTTGAATAATACCCTTAGTCCTCTATCCCTTACTTAGGTCTCTAGTTCTTGATTTACCAGCTTATAACTATAGCCACTGACTCCATCTATTATTTAAGTGACCACTGCTGAGTTCATTCTAATTCCTTTTGTATCTTCTCATTCTCCTTTTCATAGCATTATTACTTTTTAATGTCAAGACAAACAAAAACTCTATCCCTTCACCTCTTTCTTTCTTAGATATACAATTAGATCTATCCAATGGTACCTCTAATTATTATTATTTTTTTTTATTTTTTGGCCAAAAATTTCATAATCCACTCCTGGCCGTATGACACCCATTTTCTTTTTTTGTATATCACTCAGAAAGGGCTTTTGGATATATATTCCCTGAGTTTTGGTGTATTTAAATCTGTGTTTCTATACCCCTAATACTTGAAAAACAGCTTAGCTAGAGTTACAATACTTGGATCACCTATTTCTTTCCTCGAAGTTTTTTTTTTTTTTTTTTTTGTTTTGTTTTGTTTAAGTTATTATGGTGCTATCTTCATTTGTATATTATTGTCAACAATTCTGAGGTCAAAATGATTTTTCTATGTCGGTGACTTTTGTTTTGTATTTTATTGATGTCCTAGGGAAATTTGTTATCTTTGAAATCAATACTTTTAGTATATGTCTTTGAGATGACAAATCTGAATCAACTTTCCCAGGTACCTCAGGTAGTCTTTTATATGTCATTGTGAGTCTTTTATTTACATAGAGTTTCTTGGAGAATAGTTTTAAATATTAATTCTATTGCATTGTGTTTTCTTCTGCGCAGAATTCAAGTGTGTATATGTTGGATGTTGTTTCCTGTCTTCATTAAAAATCACTATTCTGATTCTTTTTAGCTATTTAAGATTTTGTTTTCTTCTTTTTTATTGTCATTGGTATATCTATACCTTGCCTAAATTCCTTTATTATACTATTATATACAGTTGAATTCATACTACTCTGACTTCTAATTTAGTCTTAATTGCTAAGATTACTTTGTCTCTTCCTTAAATTTTTTCTTGAGGGAGGAGCCGAGATGGCAGAACAGCATGGAAGCTTTTTGTGTCTCACGTCCATGAAATACAGCCAGACCAACACTAAACCATCCTATACCCCTAGAAAACTGACTGGAGGATTAACACAACAATCTGCACAACCTGAACCACAGAATTCAGCAGGTACGCGACACGAAGAGCTGAACTTGGGGAGTTAGAAGCCGTGAAAAGTAGGGAACCGCTTTTGCAGGTGGAGCGAGGGCGGAGACTGAGGAGGGGGGAGCATACAGGAAAAGCACCCTTCCCCAAAAGCAGCTGGAGAGAAAGCGGAAAATTGGAAACAGCCGCAGGAACTAAACTAAAAAGGGAGACGGGAGAAAGGAGAGGGTTTAAATTCCATTAAGACTGTAAACAAGGGGAGTGCAAAGACTGCAACTTCGCAGCTGGATACCTGGCGGTGCTCTGGTGGGAAAGGCGAATCCCCAGGAACAGAGTGGGGTCCAGAAGGTTCTCGGGCCATACAGGGTAAAGCAGTTCCACTGCTGGAAGGACATTCAGTAGAGACTGTTGAAGACACCTGGTCCCAGCAGACCCCAGAAAACGGCCATATTCACTGGTGCTGGGGCAAGGTCGTTGAGGGTGAAGCCTGGTGCCAGAGGTGTGTGATTTTTCCATAAACGCTGCTGCTACACTGTCTCGTGAACTTTTTCTGGGGCGGGTTGGCACCTGGCCACAGTCTCGGGGCACCAGCAACAGCAGGGTCCAGCAAGCGTTCCTGGGTGCAGCTGACATTCGGCCATTGTTTGGTGAGACCCTCCCCCAGAGGGGTAGAACAGGTCAAAGCCGCAGTCCTTCGGAAGTAAGGGGCCGGGAAAACAGCCACATCTGAGACAAAACTTGGGAGAGAGGTACTGCCTGGGGCCTGGTCACGGAGAGTGAAGAAGCGGAGAGTGGAGGAAAGCTGAAGACAGAGAATGGGTGCGCAATTGCTAATCCCGGAGAACAGCCTGGGTCGCTGGGTGATGCCTTTTTTCATTGCTCCCACGCATGCGCATAGGCACATACGAGCCCCGCAACAATCCACCCCAGTAGGCTAGCAGCGCCATCTATTGGAGAGCGGAGCTGTTACACTGAGCCCCACCCAACTGGGCCAACTTCCCTCTTCAAGAACACAAGCCTCACCACCAGCTTAATTTATGGACTATAAAGAGCTACATAGACTGACTTCTAGGGGAAAACGAAGCAATTTCAGTCCTACTTTAATCTGTTAGTAGGTTCATCTATTCAAGTTTTTTTTTCTTTTTTTTCCTTTTTCCTTTTTCTCATTTACATTTCTTTTTCTTGAATATAGAAAGAGAAAAAAATTCATTTTTATTTTCAATTTTTGTTAAAAATATTTTTCTTTAATTTTTATTACTATATTTTTTACTTTTGTGTAATTTTTTTCAAATTCTACTTTACTTCCATCATTTCATTTTAGTCTATTTCAGTGTACTCACCTATTCAAATTTTTAAACAATTTCCTTTTTTTCTTTCTTTTTCTTTTTTCTCTTTTTCATTTCTTTTCTTTTTGAAGGTAGAAAGAGAAAAACTTCATTTTTACTTTCAATTTCTTTTTAAAATATTTTATTTAATTTTTATTACTATATTTTTTGCTTTTATGTAAATCTTTTCAAATTCTTACTCCCATTATTTTATTTTAGTCTACTACAGTGTATTCTTTTTTCTTTTTTCCTTTTTTCTTTTTTTTTCTCTTTTTCATTTCTTTTCTTTTTTCTTAAATACAGAAAACGAAAAAATTCATACCTATTTTTAATTTTTATTAAAAGCATTTTTCTTTATTTTTTTTCTACTATATTCTTTACTTTTGTGTATATTTTTTTCAAATTCTATTTTACCCCGATTATTTCATTTTAGTCTACTTCAGTGTATTCATTTTTCAAATTCTGAAACAATTTCCTTTTATTTTTCTACCACCCCCCTTTTTTCCCTCTTATCTGTCACACTACTTTCAACACCCAGACCAAAACACACCTAGGATCTAGCATCATCCATTCTATTTGTGTGTGTGTGTGTGTGTGTGTGTGTTTAATTTTTAATTTTAATATTTTTTTAATTTTAATTTTTTTAATTTTAATTTTTCTACCTCATTAATTCCCTTCAAAATGAAAAATTGAAGGAAAGCACCCCAGAAGAAAGAGCATGAAGAAACGACAGCCTGGGATTTAACCAACACAGATACAAGCAAGATGTCTGAACCAGAATTTAGAATCACAATAATAAGAATACTAGCTGGAGTCAAAAATAGATTACAATCCCTTCCTGCAGAGACAAAAGAGTAAAAAAATAGCCAGAATGAAATTTAAAATGCTATAACTGAGCTGCAATCATGGATGGATGCAGCGGTGGCAAGGATGGACAAGGCAGAACAGAGAATCAGCAATAGAGAGGACAAATTTAAGAGAATAACAAAGCAGGAAAAAAGAGGGAGATTAAGGCAAAAGAGCACGATTTAAGAATTAGAGAAATAAGTGACTCATTAAAAAGAAACAACATCAGAATCATAGGGGTCCCAGAAGAGAAAGAGAGAGAAATAGCGGTAGAAGGGTTATGTGAGCAAATCATAGCAGAAAACTTTCATAACCTGGGGAAAGACACAGACATCAAAATCTAGGAAGCACAGAGGACCCCCATTAGATTCAACAAAAACTGACCATCAACAAAGCATATCATAGTCAAATTCAGAAAATACTCAGGCAAGGAGAGAATCATGAAAGCAGCAAGGGGAAAAAAGTCCCTAACCTACAAGGGAATACAGATCAGGTTTGCAGCAGACCTATCCTCAGTAACTTGACAGGCCAGAAAGGGGTGGCAGGATATATTCAGTGTGCTGAATCAGAAAAATATGCAGCCAAGAATTCTTTAACTGACAAGGCTGTCATTCAAAATAGAAGGAGAGATAAAATGTTTCCCCCCAAAAAAAATAATAATAAAAAAATAATTAAAGCAGTTTGTGACCACTAAACCATCACTGGAAGAAATTTTAAGGGGGACTTTCTCATGGGAGAAAAGATGAAAGAAAAAAAAAAATAAACAAATAAATAAAGACCAAAAAAAAAAAAAACAAAACAAAACAAAGAGTAGAAAGGACCAGAGGACACCACCAGAAACTCCAACTCTACAAGCATCATAATGGCAATAAATTCATATATTTCAGTACTCACTTTAAATATTAATGGAGGGGCGCCTGGGTGGCTCAGTTGGTTAAGCGTCAGACTTCAGCCAGGTCACGATCTCGCGGTCCGTGAGTTCGAGCCCCGCGTCAGGCTCTGGGCTGATGGCTCGGAGCCTGGAGCCTGTTTCCGATTCTGTGTCTCCCTCTCTCTCTGCCCCTCCCCCATTCATGCTCTGTCTCTCTCTGTCCCAAAAATAAATAAAAAAAAAAAGTTGAAAAAAAAAATTTAAACATCAATGGACTCAATGCTCCAATCAAAAGATATAGGGTAACATAATGGATAAGAAAACAAGATCCATCTATATGCTGTTTACAAGAGACCCACTTTAGACCTAAAGACACCTTTAGATTGAAAGTAAGAGGATGGAGAACAATATATCATGCTAATGGTGAACAAAAGAAAGCCAGAGTAGCCATACTTATATCAGACAATCTAGACTTCAAAGTAGACTGTATCAAGAGATGCAGAAAGGCATTATATCATAACCAAGGGGTCTATAGACCAAGAAGACCTAACAATTGTAAACATTTGTGCTCCAAATGTGAAAGCACCCAAATATACAAATCAATTAATCACAAACATAAAGAAACTCATGGATAGCAATACCATAATAGTAGGAGACTTCAACACCCCACTCACAGCAATGGACAGATAATGTAATAAAAAAGTCAACAAGGAAACAATGGCTTTGAATGACACATTGGACCAGATGGCCTTAACAGATATATTCAGAACATTTCATCCTAAAGCAGTGGAACATACATTCTTCTCCAGTGCACATGAAATGTTCTCCAGAATAGACCATATATTGGGACACAAATCAGCCCTAAGTACAAAAAGATCAAGATCATACCACGCATATTTTCAGACCACAACACTATGAAACTCAAAATCAACCACAAGAAAAGATTTGGAAAGGTAACAAATACTTGGAGACTGAAGAACATCCTACCAAATAATGAATGGGCTAACCAAATAGTTAAAGAGGAAATTAAAAACTATATGGAAGTCAATGAAAATGATAACATCACAACATGAAACCTCTGGGACACAGCAACAGCTGTCTTAAGAGGAAAGTATTTAGCAATCCAGGCCTTCCTAAAGAAGGAAGAAAGATCTCAGATACACAACCTAACCTTACACCTTAAGGAGTTGGAAAAAGAACAGCAAATAAAACCCAAAAACAGCAGAAGATAGGAAATAAGAAAGATTAGAGCAGAAATTAATGCTTTCCAAACAAACAAACAAACAAACAAAAAACCCAGTAGAACAGATCAATAAAACCAGAAGCTTGTTCTTTGAAAGAATTAACAAAATTGATAAACCACTAGTTTGATCAAAAAGAAAAAGGAAAGGACCCAAATAAATAAAATCAAGGATGAAAGAGGAGAGATCACAACCAACACAACAGAAATAAAAAGAACAATAAGAGAATACTATGAGCAATTATATGCCAATAAAATGGTCAATCTGGAAGAATGGACAAATTCCTAGAAACATATGCACTACCAAAACTGAAACAGGAAGAAATAGAAAATTTGAACAGACCCATAACCAGTAAGGAAATCGAGTTAGCAGTCAAAAATCTGCCAAAAAACCAGAGTCCAGGGCCAGATGGCTTTCCAGGGGAATTTTACCAAACATTTAAGGAAGAGTTAACACCTATTCTCTTGAAATTGTTCCAAAAAATAGAAATGGATGGAAAACTTCCAAACTCTTTCTATGAAGACAGCATTATCTTGATTCCAAAACCAGACAGAGACCCCACTAAAAAGGAGAACTATAGACCAATTTACCTGATGAACACGGATGCAAAAATCTTCAACAAGATATTAGCCAACCAGTTCCAACAATACATTAAAAAAATTATTCACCACGACCAAGTGGGATTTATACCTGCGATGCAGGGCTGGTTTAGTATCTCCAAAACAATTAATATGATTCATCATATCAATAAAAGAAAGGACAAGAACCATATCCTCTCAATAGATGCAGAGAAAGCATTTGACAAAATACAGCATCCTTTCTTGATAAAAACCCACAAGAAAGTAGGGATAGAAGGAGCACACCTCGAGATCATAAAAGCTATATACGAGTGACCCAACGCTAATAACATCCTCAATGGGGAAAGACTGAGAGCTTCCCCCTAAGGTCAGGAACAAGACAGGGATGTCCACTGTCACCACTGTTATTCAATATGGTATTGGAAATCTTAGCCTCTGCAATCAGACAACACAAAGAAATAAAAGGCATCCAAATCGGCCCAGGAGGAGGTCAAACTTCCACTCTTCACAGATGACATGATACTCTATATGGAAAACCCTAAAGATTCCACAAAAAAACCTGCTAGAACTGATTCATGAATTCCGCAAAGTTGCAGGATATAAAATCAAAACACAGAAATCGGTTGCATTCTTATACACCAACAATGAAGCCACAGAAAGAGAAATCAAGGAATCGATCCCATTTACAGTTGCACAAAAAACCATAAAATACCTAGGAATAAATCTAACCAGAGGTGAAAATTCTATAGACTGAAAACTATAGAAAGCTTATGACAGAAATTGAAGAAGACACACATAAAAAAATGGAAAAAGATTCCATGCACCTGGATAGGAAGAACAAATATTGTTAAAATGTCAATACTACCCAAAGCAATGTACATATTCAATGCAATCCCTATCAAAATAACACCAGCATTCTTCACAGAGCTAGAACAAATAATCCTAAAATTTGTATGGAACCAGAAAAAACTCCAAATAGCCAAAGTAATCTTGAAAAAGAAAACCAAAGCAGGAGGCATCACAATCCCAGACTTCAATCTCTACTACAAAGCTGTAATCATCAAGACAGTATGGTACTGGCACAAGAACAGACACTCAAATCAATGAAACAGAATAGAGAGCCCAGAAACGGACCCACAAACATATGACCAACTAACTTTGACAAAGCAGGGAAGAATATCCAATGGAATAAAGACAGTCTCTTCAGCAAGTGGTGCTGGGAAAACTCGACAGCAACATGCAAAAGAATGAACCTGGACCACTTTATTACACCATA
This sequence comes from Panthera uncia, assembly GCF_023721935.1. Taxonomy (NCBI): domain Eukaryota; kingdom Metazoa; phylum Chordata; class Mammalia; order Carnivora; family Felidae; genus Panthera; species Panthera uncia. The sequence goes on from NC_064811.1 coordinate 29,274,503, forward strand.
CACAAAAATAAACTCAAAATGGATGAAAGACCTCAATGTAAGACAGGAAGCCATCAAAATCCTCGAGGAGAAAACAGGCAAAAACCTCTTTGATCTTGCCCACAGCAACTTCTTACTCAACGCGTCTCTGGAAGCAAGGGAAACAGAAGCAAAAATGAACTACTGGGACCTCATCAAAATAAAAAGCTTCTGCACAGCAAAGGAAACAATCAGCAAAACTAAAAGGCAACTGACAGAATGGGAGAAGATATTTGCAAATGACATATCAGATAAAGGGTTAGTATCCAAAATCGATAAAGAACTTATCAAACTCAACACCCAAAAACAAATAATCCAGTGAAGAAATGGGCAAAAGACATGACACTTCTCCAAGGAAGACATCCAGGTGGCCAAGCGACACATGAAAAAATGCTCAATATCATTCATCATCAGGGAAATACAAATCAAAACCACAATGAGATACCACCTTACACCTATCAGAATGGCTAACATTAACAACTCAGGCAACAACAGATGTTGGCGAGGATGCGTAGAGAGAGGATCTCTTTTGCATTGTTTGTGGCAATGCAAGCTGGTGCAGCCACTCTGGAAAACATTATGAAGTTTCCTCAAAAAACTAAAAATAGAACTACCCTATGACCCAGCAATTGCACTACTAGGCATTTATCCACGGGATACAGGTGTGCTGTTTCGAAGGGACACATGCACCCCCATGTTTATAGCAGCACTATCAACAATAGCCAAAGTGTGGAAAGAGCCCAAATGTCCATCGATGGATGAATGGCTAAAGAAGATGTGGCATATATATATATATATATATATATATATATA